>NW_026782596.1:0-115574 GCF_031769215.1 Ylistrum balloti | reverse complement strand
AAGAAATAGTGAAAACAAACTTTCAAAGTTAAAAACAAGATGGCCGTCTTTCGGCCAGTCTGTTTATCTGATCAGTCCCAAAATTACATGGGCACAACTAGGGACCAAAAGGAATATATCTATGAAATCTGAGAGATATCCATCTCTTTCTTTTCAAGAAATAGTGATAACAAACTTCATTGAAAAAATCCAAGATGGCTGCCCGTCGGCCATTTCGTTTTGATGATCAGACCTAAAATCAAATAGGGACCAAGGAGAACCTGAAAATGAAATTTAAGAAAGAGCAATAACAAACTTTCAATGTCAAAATCCTAAATGGCTGCCTTTCCCGCCATTTTGTTTTTCTGATCAGTCCCAAAATTATATGGGCACAAGTAAGAAGGAACCTACATATAAAATTTGAGAGAGATCCATTTCTTCCTTTTCAATAAATAGCGATAATAAACTTTATTGAAAAATATCAAGATGGCTGCCTATCGGCCATTTTGTATTTTGGATCAGACCCTAAATCAAACTGGCCTAACTAGTGACAAAGGGAACCTACTTTTGAAAGTGCAGAAAGATCCATCAAGTTCTTCTCAAGGAATAGCAATAACAATCTTTCAAAAGTCAAAATCCAAGATGGCCGCCTGTCAGATATTTTTTTTTATCTGATCAGTCGCAAAATTACATGGGTATAACTAGGTACCAAAAGGAACTTACATATGAAATTTGAGAGAGATCCATCTCTGCCTTTTCAAAAAATAGCGATAACAATCTTCATTGCAAAAATCCAAGAAGGCTGTCTGTCAGCCATTTTGTTTATTTTATCAGGCCCAAAATCAAACTAGGGACCTTAAGGAATCTATACATTAAATTTGAAGTAGTTCTCAAGAAATAGTGATAAACTTTTGAAGTAAAAAACAGACGGACAACTATCCTTTAAGTCTTTCTTTTTTGTTCATATATGCCAGAGATATATAACAGAGAATGATCAACAAAGAAATTGTAAATATATTTAAAAACACATCTTTCCATTACCTTTCCAACGATGGATAAAAGTGAAATAGGACGATAGTTACTAAGTTGCGAGCGGTCTCCTTTTTTATGGACAGGCGTAACGTTTGCCTGTTTCCATAACTGTGGGAATGACCAAGAGAAATAGAAAGATTAAAGATTTTTTCAAGAGGAACACTGATGATTCTAACTGCCTCTTTAAGTAAACGTGGATTAATTAGGTCAGGACCAATAGCTTTAGAAGAATCAAGGACTGATATAACATCTATAATATCCTGCAAAGAAATAATAATATTAGAAATTTCAAAATTGTGATTCTTCATAATTGGGGGTAGAACTGCATTTGAGTCATCTACTATTGAATGGGAATTAAAAAAACCATTAAAAGCACTAGCCTTATCAGCATCATCAGACAGAACTATGTTATTTTCCGATATAGGAGGAATAAAACATTTTTGTCAGAGTTTGACATGAAGCTGTTTACTATTTTCCACCACTGTTTAGAACTAAGATTTTTTTTACTATCAAGATTTTTGCAAAGTTTCTCGAAATAATAGATTTTTGCCCATCTTACTGCATTTACACATTTATTTCGAATTCGTTTAAAGTTTGACCAATCCGTGTCAAGCGCTGTACGATTAGCTATACGGTGCGACTTTTTACGTTTACGAATCAGCTTCCGAATTTCATTAGACATCCACAGAGGGTTTTTAGATCTAACGGTTATCATTTTACTGGGAATACACTGTTAAGCGGCGTTAATAACAACATTGTTAAAGTTTTCTACACATTTATTGAAATCGTTAATATCGATAATGTCGTCCCAGTTAATATTGTCGAGTTTTTGTCTATAAGAAATGTAGTTCCCTAAGTCAAACAACCAAATACTCCTTTTAAAGCTTACCGTTTTTGGTTTCTCAAGATTAAATGACGCATAAACTGGACAATGATACCTTAACGGCTGGTCAAGAAAGCTTTCACCAACGTAACAATTTCCAGTCAATGACGAGTTGCTCGTGCAGACTATATCTATTAGGGACGACGTTGTTTCAGTTTAAAAAGTTGGTTCATTTACTAGCTGGGATAAGTTAAAATTTGTGAGTAATGTCCGTAAAAGTACATTAGTATGGCTCTGAACGAGTAAATTAGCGTTAAAATCACCAGTGATTATAATATCATTTATATCAGTATTAAATGCTAGATCGATAGAATGGCATATATGATCCCATGTAGATACCGGGGAGTTCGGGGGCCTATAAAATGTACCATAAAGGATTTTTCAATTACCAACAACAACTTGTAGCCAAACGCATTCGACTGCGCGAACTTCCAGGTCAGCTCGACGAGAAGTTAAAATATTGTCATTCACGTAGACTGAAACGCCGCCACCTAATCGCCCAGGCCTAAAGTAGGAAAAAGGCTCAGAGAAACCAGGAAAGCCAAGTTTGTTCATATCGTCACTTGGGCTCAGCCAAGTTTCGGTAAACGATATGATGTCGTTATTGTATAATTCACTAAAAAGGATATCGACCTTGTGTTTTAAACTTTGGACGTTAAGATGAACAAAAGAAAACTTCTTATGATCGAGTTCATTACTACTTTCATATGTACACGACGATTCAGAAGACAAGTCGGGATAAGACCCAGGTCCTGGATTAGTTTCAATGTCACCAGAAAGTAGTAAAGATAATTCAGTAAAGACTAAGATACATAACATCACCAGAGAGAAAATACCAACACTCTGCAGTTCGATTGGGACGCGACTTTTTACCAACATAAAACGATTATATATTTCGTGGGCATTAACATAAATTGTAACAAATGTAGTTAAGAATAATATGTCTAGAGCAAGTGAATCATTTAAGTTGAGATACCCTTTGGCACAGGATGTGAGAGAATGGTAAAATAGACCAATCCGAGCACGGTAGAGACCAAGACAATCAGGCATTTATGTCACACCTATCGGTTGGTGCTGGACTTGTTTACGTGCTCGGATAGGACATACAAATACATAGTTTACCACTAAATGACGTTTAGATTTCCTTATCATAATACAGAACAGGTTTGATGGAAAAATCATTGAAGAATTAGAGACAAAGATAAAAGAACAGACACATAGGATAGCTGAGGAGAAAGGATAGGAGAAAGGATAGCTGTTCATATAGAGTTTAAATCAAGAGGTGATGACAGAGGTCAGCAGAATAATATTTTAAGTTAAATTACATCATTTGAAACACTTATATATATATATATATATAAATTGTATTTGATTGATCAAGCTTATTACTTCACATGCTACCAGCGTAAGCAGATCGGACGGGCAACTCTTTATATGATAAGAGATGATAATATCTTCTTTATAGATATAATATTTGAATGCGACTTCGAAAATGACTCGTTATAATTGTGTTTAATAAGCGTTCAATCAAATACCGAGTAATTCAGTTATGCACTAAAACTAAATATTTAAAACAAGGTATATATGTATACGATACACGTTCTTTACACCAGAAGTAAGCTAATTTTGTAAAACACCGTGTCTGGCCGACCCAACCACTAGCACAGACTAATCCATCCGGAGGTAGAGATAGGGTGTTAGACAGATGTTATCATACCAAAAATAGTCAGCTTTTCCAATGCATGCATAATTATTAATAGATAAGTCTAAATAAATGTTTTATATACAATTATCAGTACGAAGGTTCAGGACGATTTTCAAAGTATTTATATATACAAAAGTAAATAATTACAATGTAACATGAACAAATGTAGTTCCAGTATACCCAATGATATGGACTCGTCATGCATGCGTACTGAATATGTAAATACCCAAAATAGTAATAGTATTTACATAATATGCAAATTACTCGCGGCCACCGATTATTGGTTACCGACAGACGAAGCGAATAGATGATGGTAGTTCATTGTAAAAATATTCTTCTAATAGGATTTTGAGTCGAACTTAATGGAGATAGACAAGATTAACGGACTCCATATCAAAAAGTTTAGTTTAGGAAGCGGCACATTTTAACTTATTCTGATAATTTCATAAGCGAAAATAGCTGGAATAAGGGTAATCAAGCCATCGAGCAACTGGACATCTATGAGCTCTATTGGGTGTTGGCGAGCTACAGTACAAATGTGCTGGAGAACAACACGACTTGTTTATCTAGCCAAGAATTAGCTGATCGTATAAAAACATCTTATCTGACAGACTCAGCCAATAACACAGATTATTCCATCTGTATATAGTGATAGCTATGGTGTCAGGCAAGTGGCATCATACCATAAATCAATTACCAATGAAATGAAAAAAAAAATACAGGAAAATAATTAAGTTCACCAAAGAGATATATGGATATCAATTCAAAAGTAATATCAATTATGATGCACGTGTAGTGATACCAATATACGCGCGAATAAAGATATGACATCGACCAACGGATGTGCATGTGTACGCGCACCCATGTACCAAGAGCTATCAGGCAGTGTTTACATATGCAAATTTTTCGTGGACATTGGCTAATGACCGATAGAACCTGACAACCGATTTATAGAACTATTCAGGTAAATACAGGTAATAGGTCGGTTTAATGTAAAAAAAAAAAATAGCAAAAGAAACAATTACCAAAACGTTACGTTCGATCATTAAAATTTTCAAAATCAACCAACTAAGCACTGGCCAAATCTGTACTGCTTTACGTAGTATGTATAGCTAACAAGCTATGTGTGTTGTTTTAGAGAAGCCAAGAGTCGGCTGATCTTATAAAAACACCTCACCTGACTGACCCAACCAACAACACGGACTATTCCATCTGGAATTATCGATGGATAGGTATCGGGCAGATGATACCTTACTAAAACACAACTTTCAGACAATTATAATATTGGAAGCCGAGTCTAAAATAAGGGGCTTATGATATGGATACTGAACTGACCTTCGAAGATTTCTTCCGTAATAAGTTAGTCTAAGAATTGCGCAACTTCTTGTACCTACACACTCGGTGACATGGAGTAGCCCAGTGAGTGAATGGGTACACATACATAACCGTGAGCGACAATGGAATACGGAGCAGTTCAAACTTGTTTACGTGCAATGCAAATTTAAACTTGCTAACATTTCATTGGCCATTCAAACGTAAACAGGCACGCCCACAAAAGAAAGCGCGTTTTTGGGAAAGCAAAACATGAATAAATAAAGAGCCTTTTAAAATGTAACAGAACTTCGTACACGTACAAAGAAGGTAATTTGTATACGAGTGAAACGTAAGAAAGATTAGCATGAAATAGCAATCACAAATGACTGTATTGTGTAAATTCAACAAGATGGGCGCACGAGTGTACGAGTGCATGTAGCAGGATGCCACAAGATTTATGACATAACTACATGTACAACATAGATATATAAATCAAAGGAGCAATCAAGACAGATATAAAGGTTTCAAATTATATGCAACTGAAAATTAATAAAAATGTTTATAAACTGAACTAATATTAACTGGGGAAAACAGAACATTCCTATATATACAATACACTTGTGTCAGTTTCATTCATGAGGAGAGGGTGCAGATACATGACCCTTTGATCACAGAGGAAAACTTATTTAGTTAAGATATACTCTTAACTTTGAAACCTCTTCTGTGGTGATAAAAAAGAAAGCAAAGTAGTATTCATGACATCATTTTATTCTCTTTCATAGCCAATACAGCTCAGTGACAATTGGAGGAAATATACCAGTTTGAGCAAGCACATGTACTATACACTACCAAGACTTGTCACAGATACTAGCTATGGTGTTGAAAACTGTTAACTAGAAACCTGCATTTTATCTCCTACCGCAGGTAAATCCCCAAATACACAAATTTCTTTCTGTAATGGAAAAATATTACCTACTTGACAACAGCCTTTGAATCATAATATCAAAATAATTATTTTGTTATTTTTTTCATTAACAGCATTTTTAACAGTCAAGTCTATGATGTGTAAATTATGAATAATTTGTAATCGATAATGCAACCAAAATAGATGTAATTCTTAAATAAAATGAAACACATATCCTTAAAATGTTATGGTACATTGACAGATGAACAAGGTACTTTAAGCACCCTATAAATATAACTCTGAAACTAACTTGTCAATGGACCCAAAAAGTAACTTCAAATTGATAGTGCAATAACCAAATTCTCTGGATCTTTACATGTGTTTCTGTGACTGATTACAGTGGCTTCATCAAATTTTAGCACATAGCTACGACCTAAAGCTCCAATGTACAGCATGCCAATACAGGAGGTTACAGGCCCTTAATACTCTCTTACAAGGCTATAAACTACATCATGACATCAGCTGTGAAACTGATTACATACTAGTATTACATTGAGTTACACCAGTGTCTTGTAGATATCACAGATCAATCTAGTAACATTGATTCCAACAAATCACATATTTTATCTTTATTTCAGCAATAGTTAAACACTTTTTCCTTTCATTTTGTGTTCATAATCACTTTTTCAAAGTGATTCACTGTCCTGTAAGAATAAATATTGTTTCCATTAAGGAAATTTTACAACAGTTATCTTGTATAATATATACATGTTGTTATACTTTTTTCACTAAAAAATTCATTGAATATCAGATGGATGTTCTTATTTTTTGTGCATCTTGCAATAAATACCTTAGTTCAACAACCTACAGCATTCCACACAAGTACACAAGCAAAGTATTTTTTTCTTAGAAATTTGTAGCGAGAAAATATTTCCGAACATGTTGAATCCAAATTCTGCCTATAAAAATTTGTATATTTTATTACCTGTGTTATTGAAGAAGTCATAAGGTCTCGTGACCTTTAACAAAAAAACTTTATCAACACAGCCAGTGATAATTTAGTTTAGAGAGAATACCTTAACATTTCGATGTAACTATTTCTCCTGTTATATGTTATCCTATAATGTCACTTTTTTTTCCACCTAAATCAATTCTTTTTTCACATTTTTGATTATGGAACAAATCTAAACTGTGCTAAAGGCAAAGAACAAAGGCAGCTTCACCCAAAAACTCCAATGTCACTGTACATAGCTCAATTCCATTTGATAACAAAGTCCTTGATACAGAAAAGGAAGCAGCCTCCATATAAGAGGCTACCAATATTGATGATCAAGATTTTGATAATATTCAGACACATTTTTCATAATATATAATTACTCCATCATATACTTCATATTGTACAGTGGTTTAATTTATCACAGTCTCATAATAACATCTAGTAACAAACAATTTGTTATATACTGTTGTATACTGTACAGAATCATTTCGTTTGTGAAACCTATGCAGTCTTTAATAAATTTATTTTTTCAAATTAATGAAGATGAATATGCAGTTGGGTAAAATTATACACAAGAACCCTTCTGATGTCAATATGTGCACAGATGAATGGGCTAAATATTTATGTATTAATGAAATGCTGTTTCATGGGATAGACTGGCTCGATCTGGTATCTACCTAATGGTCAGGAAAGGAAAATACAATCTTGATAGTGCATTATTCAGTGTGGAAAATTAAATGATCACAAAAATACCTAAATTCTTACTTGTAAAAATAATGATAGCTACAATGCTTTCCATCTGATTAACACTGCTATAGTCGTTAGTTATCTATGAAAAACTTTGGTCTACACACCATGCTTGTATTACAAATATTACATTATTATCACTTTACAAAATTGCTCCCCTTGTTTTCAAAATTTTTTTTTTTAAAAAATGAGACATTGTGTGACTAGCATTCTCAAGATTTATATTTTGTGATAAATATGGACTATTCATTAAGAACCAGATGTAAACAATTTCTTCATGAATATCATGTAAAGGTTTGTATCATGAAAGTATCGACTTCCTCCATTTGCCAAGCGAAATGGATCAAAAATGAAAATTTTAAACTTTGCACCTAGTTGTATATCATATAGCCCACATCTAAATCTAAAATCAGGCACAAGAATTTTCACCAAAACGTTTTAAGATGCAATGGAAAATGATTTCCTTAATTTTCAAAATGCTGTTGTATTGTTTTTCTAGGATTCAAAAATACTGACTTCCATGACAAGTAGGACATTGGATTATTGGGAATTATAATACTGCTGTTGGTTGGGAAAATAATGTTGGGGAACCTGCTACCTGAATATAATATTAATATTTAACTTAATAGTTATAATACAGCTAAACTAAAACTTGATGCTACTTATAAGTTTTCATCGATATGAAAAAAAAAGACCTGTAACAAGGTGTTGGATTCCTAAATACTGCTGGACTATTTCTAAATCACAGTCAGAAACTCTAAGTCAGAATCTGCTGAAATGATCATGACAGAAATGTAATTTAATCACAGAATTTAAGAAGTTTACAAATATTCCATAGTAGCAAGGTTCTCCAAATCACCATTGAAATACCGATACTCATCACAAAAAGACAATAGATATGAAGCAGGGGAGATAAGACTGTAGAACTACCAGAGGTCTGCAGTGTAATACTGGGGGGTTGTGTGGACAATGTCCTTTTATAAATACCAACTATATACAACATCTACACCACATATATTCTGTATGTACATACCAAATGACTATTTACTGTAGATTTATTTATCAAAAACCTGTACATAACTATAATAGTAAACAACAAAGATCACCTCTTTAACAATGGACGGATTGAAATGGAGGATTACAATGGCGCAATATAATAATAAATTATTTTACCTCCAACTATAAAGGCAAGCTACAAGAATAACTATAAAACCATTCTAACTGCTCTCACAAATGTGAAACATGTACAATGGTACTGAATAATAAAAACTGAGTGTGGCACAAATGTCCATTAGTTTAATGTTCCTAGAGGGAAACAGCTCAAATGCTCCATAAAATTATGCACTTTCGTATTCCATGCGCTTTATATAATGGATCTTATAATGAAGGAACATACACTGGCATTTTCAAAACAGAAAGGAAATTGTTGCAACAAATGCAATTCTATAATCTAATGAATGTTAAATTAACATGGTTTAAATCAAATGCTATGGGAAGTGTTTATATTTTCTGTACATCAACACAAATAATAACAGCTTATAGAGCTTGAAAGGTTAATGGTATATACAGATGAACCTCAGAATGAAAAACATCAGCCAATTTGCAATTTAGTACATTCAATGATGTTGTGGATTCATTGTTTAGAGCTCAAAACAGATTCCTTCTATGTGCTTCATGATTTAGAAAATGTTGATCAATTTTATATGTTAATAATACATTACTGTACCATAACAGGAGTTTAACGGTACAAAGCCAGATGTATTCTGAATTTGACAATGCCAATACATTGCACACAATATTAATGAGCATAACATACAATTTCTTTCCGTACATCATAACAATATATCCACAAAATCTGTCTTTCCTGAAATGGCTATAAAAATTCAATCTGAAATATGAAAGTCAAATGAAGAGTTTCACATGACCATGAAAAAAAGTTATAAAGCAGATCTCATCTAGCTACTTGAATGTTTTTAATAATGTCCTCGTGTCAGCTATGAACGCAGTTGAGTTATAGCACTATCTCCCCATACCTTTACACACATTAATCTTTGATGAATCACATTGAATATTTATACATCTATGTTTTCCACAATTTTACACATCCGCGACAGCTATCTAAAATAGACATCATTCTATATAACACTATTTAATTTTAAACATAACATGTATTTGAAAAGGAATGTTATTAAGCAGAGCTAATTGCCTTTTAATACAGCAGAACCGTGTTGGTCTGGAATGTTAAAATTTTGGAAAATTTTATTTCAAAGGACATCTAAGAAATCCCAAAAATTTTCTTCACTGAAAAAAAGACCAACATTCTACTGCAGAGCATAGGCTACGTAGACAATTTAGTCATGCAATGTATCAGTAAATAATGATTTTCATCATTAAAGAAATTCTACATCAGCAATATCTCATGAAATAAAGTACACATTGAGTCCTTGCAATAAATGTCTCATTTATTCTATCACATTTGTTCTAATTAGCACTTAATGACTTGTAAAATAACCATTTATCCCTAAAATGCAAATAGCAATTCAAACTACTGATTTTATCTTAGAAAACACCTGCTCTCTTATTCAATCTTCTCTGAGAAAATCAGCTACAAATTTACCAGTATGGGATTTTAGTTGACAAATCATTAGTGAACTGAGAGTGAGTGCCATAAATACAAACATAAAGATATATTTTTGTTTTATTCCTATGAAATATTCACAAAACAGTGTTTAGTCTTTATATCTGATTTTAAAAATGATCGATCATGATAAATGATTTCTCTTACTTATTCCATAAATGTAAAGTTTGTATATCCCATGGGTGTTATTCAAAATAAATTTAGATTACGCCTAAAAAGCTACATATTAAACACTTATGTCAAGGCATTTCATACACTTCTAACCTATACTATTGATATATTTATAAACACACTGAACAGGCAGCAAACCATTCATTCTTCATGATAAATCACACAAAATGACTATTTTATATCTTCATAATGAATTAAAACAAAATTAAAATAAAATGAAAATTGAAGAATATATATCATATCACATTTTATCACAGATATCCGAGAATAAACAAAACAGGATGGTTTTGATGTAACCAAAGTATTTAATACAGACTCAATTATCGAGTCTAATGATTAGTTAAAAATTGTTCTTAACCAATCTAACAACACTTTACTTGTCATGTTGACATACCAGGCAAATAAAATTGTCTGGGAAGAATGAAAATTTTCTTCTGATCACATCCATCACAACATATTGTCTGTCAAGAGTGAGAAATATGATAACCAATAACATTTGAAGTCTTTCGTCAATTTCGAGTAGTCTTTGGGACAGTTTTTAAGTTGAATCATCTATCTATCAGGTCCTGAAGGAGCTGAAGATGACGAGGGGTGACATTGGGATCAGAGGTGGCCTTTTCTAGAAGACTGTTGCCCATGTGTGAGTACAGAGCATTGACCAGGGAACCAGTTGCAGACCTGATACTTGAACTTCCTCCCTGAATGGCTCCACTACTGTGTGTAGCACCTAGTAAGTGCCACACCAGTGGAAGCACATGCAGTATGACCTGCTTGTGTTTGCGTTGATAAACTTTGGTCACAAGTTCTGGAAAAGACAAGAACAGTCATCCTTAAATATTTACATTAAATGTTTCCACTGCAAAAAGTTGTAATAAAAAAGTACAAATTTCTGATGCAAAAATATGTAATGGAAGATGTGTGTTTTATAATCATTTACACAAATCCACCTATCTACCCTAAATTGAAATCTGGACAGCAACTAGCTATTAAGAATACAGAGTCCTTTTCTATATCTACCAAGGTCATTGGATATAAGCCTTGAAGAATTAGTTACACCATTCTGAAGCCTGAAACTGGTACATTCTTTCACCACCACTTACCAGCCACCTTTTCCACCAAGTCTGGTTTGCTTCTGGCACTGGCAGATTGTGCTTGATTGGCAAGCGGTTGAATCAGAAGTCCACCATCTACAAAGAAAAAGTCTCAGTGATGAGTGCATAATGCTAATATTACTACATACTATATGATGGTCAAAATTTGAAGTTTCACCAAAAGCTTAAAGCAAAATGGATGTGCTTTTCATTGTAATGTAAGAGATGATTGATTTTGCTATCAATTCTTTGTTTAAGAGAATAAATGATATGACATTTTTAAATCACGAATAAATGAGACATGAAACCTTTTGAAAAGGTAACAACTTCACAGTAAATAGAATTTAAATGTATTTAATATAAATTTGAAATATCATCATCTCACAAAAATTTGTTAATTATCCTTCAGGAAAGAATTATTATTAGGAAATTAGAAAATTTGTAAATTGAGCCAATATAAGTAATATTTAAACAAGTTTATATAACTCAAATATAAATAAGTCAATGCCGTTTATAATTGAGTATACCCTATTATTTTCTATGTTTTAGCCGTATGTTAAATAAAAGACATCACACAATTTTCATTTCTTTCATTAGTAGTCACATCTGACAGCAAAGAAATTTGCCTCAGAAGCTTCCTATTTTCCACAGATACAAATTTGTTTTATTGTAGGAAATCATTCATCAATCCTTAAAAGAAAAGGCATTTTGAAACATCAGTAGATAATTACCTATATTATCCACAAGAGCATCTATAACATCCATTGCTGTTCCATATATTTCCTTGTTGCGAGAAGAGAGATTTGGTGCCACATTGCCCACAGCAATGTTCAACACCACTGCTAAAGAGTCTGATAAAACTGGGATGATCTGAAGAAATACTTGGAGAGCATATAGGTTCACTTTGCTGTTGGGATCTTGAAGACGAGGCAAAAATTTGTCAAAGATCTGAAAAAGAAGTAATAAACTATTCAATTTAAAATATCAATAATGTCTTCAGGTCATACGGTTAATGTCAGTTAAGTAATGGGTAGTTTGATGCTTTAATCATTAAAATTGTTTCTGACTCAAATCTTTTCTGTTTTCTGTTGACCTGATTGGCAGGGTTAATTACCCTGCATGAAAACTGATGCAAAGTGCAAACATGATGAATTCTGACTGACAAAATGACAAGCATTTACCTTAAATACTAAATTAAAAAATGAATAGAATAACTTGTTAAATATTTAAAAAGATAATATTTCTGCAGAATAAATCATCTTTAAGTAAGGGAACCAATTTATACATGCCTGAACAACATTTTGAAAAAAAAAAACAAAACAAAAAACAAAAAAAAACAGAATATTTAGCATTCTACAGAATTTCCCTTATGCTTTTCTTCTGAAAGAATTTAAAGACAAGAATCTTCTGTAGCTCACCTTTACCATGTTGGCCGACACAACTTCAGCATGCGTTTCACACATCTCAAGGAGGCGTGTGATACCCTTGTAACGATCACGCCAGTCATTAGCAAATATAAGGGAGGTCATCTGCTTCACCTCCTCTTGGGTAGCTTCATCCGTTCTCACCCATTTTTTAGGGGAAGCATGCTGATTTTCACTATAACCAAGAGAAAATGTTTAAATCTGTGAGACAACAAATTTTTGGGAAAGGCATTATATTGCAATACTTATTTAGAAATCATTAGCAATTGCTTAACATCCATCACACTGACTTTCATTGCAATGATTTTTCAGCAAAAGGTATCCATTATCGAATGTCAAAGATAACCATTAATGTTTACTTAACATATCAAACGAATTGCATTCTATCTACTGACAGACTTTACCTGTTGGCAGATCCTCCACGGATCATGGAACTGTTGCGACTACTTGCATGTGACCTTCCCCCTCGAGCAGATGATGACTCACCAGGAAGGTCTCCTAAGCCCTAGAAACATTAAATAGCAATATGATTGAACTCTATAGCAAAAATAAAACTTTTCTGTGCTTCAGAAGATGTCTCAACAATTCCCTCAACTTTTTCCAAATGAACTAGTCAATGTATGCATTTGTACATGTTTTCAATGTTGCAATGTTGTATTCATTAATTGTCACAAATATACTTTTGAAACCAAAAAAGTTTTCTTTGGGGAAGTAAATGGTGTTAAATGCTTAAATACAGCACCAAAAAATATGCTACCTTTGTTCTCAAAGTGTCCACGATTTCAATTACATTGCGCAGAGTCTGAGGAGGTAAATGCTTAGAAAGCATTTTGTCAAAGTCTTGGTGCACCATAAGAATAGAAAAAATTTTCCTGCCATTATATCTGTAAAGAGATCAGGACAAAATCTTCAATGACACAAAGAATATAAACCACATTATTTTAGTATAAACATAGACAAAATCACTTGCAGTAATCAAAGTTTTCTCTCACTAAATGTGACAATTTCACATCATTAAAAATTAACTTTATTAACTTTACAACTATTGTATAACAATCTTCAAACTTATATTAATCACTCTTGTGTCAGAATGAAGCACACCAGAGGTCTTTTTGTGGGAAAACAGACTACCCTTGAAAAACGAATGCAGTCGTGCAGATGACCCCTTTTCATGTTCATTCAGGGAATTATGTCTGGGTAAAATGCAACTGTTCTACTAGTGAACCACCCAACCATCCAAAATCAATGATCTAAAAATTATGCTCTCTATAGACTTTTCCTCAAATTTTAAATTTCTTTTCTTTTTTTTTCTTAGATGAGGAAAGTACATGGAAGGTTGCTAAGCATACCGTGTCTCTTGGGATCCATCCAAACAGAAACTAGCTGCAGTGGGTAGTACTCTGTCCGTGATATCTTTCACTCCACTCAGAACACGTCCAGGACCCATTTTGTCCACAAGATCCACGACAAAGTATGAGGTTGTTTTTCGAACTTGAGGGTTTTTATGTCTGTTGAAAATATCAATACACATGTATATAACAGAACACTTCAAATCTTTACACTGTTTATAAAGTCAGCTAAGTAAATAATCTCAAACTAGGGAAATATTCATTCCACTTGAAACCCGCAGTTTAAAGGGATACTTTCTAAATATTACAAAGCCCTTTGAAATCTCTCTTCTTAAAATGAATATTGATGCATGTATGCAACACTTTAGACTTCGGAGAAAGAGAGTAAACGTTTCAATAACAAAATCGGCTTTACAAGTCAAAACTTCAAATTTCCTATCCACAAATTACTTCTTTCACATAACAAAAAAACTTACGTGGCACCTCCTGCTATCAGAGCCAAAAGTGACCGCTGAGGTGTAATAGAATCTATCATAAGGGCTAATGATTTCTCCACATCTTCTCGAATGAATCCATTGCTCTCTCCATTTTTGGCGAGAAGAACTTTGGCAGTAATATCAACTTCCTGTATAAGAGAAACACATGATTTCTAACTCAACTGTTTAAGAAAAAACAATTTCTGCATTTTTTAACTTTAACATAACAATTAGTACAATGGTTTTCATGATATATACTGGAGTCATAACACAGGTAAGAAGAGATCAAATGTTTTATCTGTTTGCTTGTTTGTAAATCAACACATGAACAGTCAGGGTCATTCTTAGGTGGGTCTCCAACATACAGGAGGCCTGTTGCATGTCATCCCCAGCAACACCAGAGAAAGGTCCCATGCTCAGCTTCCAGAGAAAGCAGACAGCCACTGGCATCATGCATCAAACAACACATCTCAGATTATCCCCTGATCTGTGCAGGCCAATGCTCTACCTACACATCTATCACAGTCTCTTGGTTTTGTTGTCATATATGAACAGGTATTTTAAAAGAACATAGGCAAATAACATTTTCTTTGTCAGTACACATTCCATGTTGAATATAAAGGAAATTTCTTATTCCCTAAATAATTTAATCTCTACTTAAGTAAACAGGCTTAAATCTAATTGCATTTTCTGAAGACTTCACAACTCTTCTGCATGAAAATTGAGGAAAGGTACTTACTGAATCCATATTTTTCCGAAGATTTGCATACAAGTCCCCTATACATACAATGGCACATCGTGATACTTGTGACCGCAAGTTTTTCACCTAAAATTGACAAAACATGTACATTAGTGATCTATTTCTATTACTTTCAACATGTGATAATAAAAGTTCTTTACCATTTCGAGAAAATTCTTAAAAGAAATTATGAATTTTGACCGTTGTAATTTCCCTTCCTAATGTTGACAACCAGAAAAGACTTCAACCAGTTAATTTTTTTCATGATGCTTGCTTTTGCTTTGGAAAAAATGAAATTGATCAACATTAATAACGCCACTCACTTCATTTAACATGGCAATGACGACACTGTGTAGTTGCGAACTGAGGACTTCAGGGTGATACTTTGCCAGTCTCCGTACCATGTTGATACCACTACACTTTATTTCCCTGTAAACCAAAATATCAAGACTAAAATAACATCACAGGCAGTAGTAGTGGTTTGATTTTTCATTGTAGTTGTCTCCCTTCCATCAATTAATAAACTTTACCAAGTGTCAAAATCGCTTTTGAATTACCCAGTTTCAGGGTGCTTTTAAAATGAAAATTTGACACTTTACAACATTTTTTTTCAATCATTTGAAACTGACTGCATCCAACTATTCAAGTAAAATCAAAACAGAATGCTATGGAACCAACCAGTCCTCTTGAGCAAGGTTCTTGTTGGCATCCCTCATTGCCTGATCAGGATCTCTGTAGGGTTTCCAGTCATCAGGATTGTCCGACTCCAAAGGAGAACGGGACGATGATGCTGATACAGGATGACTAGATGTTCCATTGACTTGACTGGAAAAATATCAACTAATTCATAATACATGAGACAAATGTCACATTATACTGAAATTAAAATCATTCGAAACTCAAAATGTTCTGTATTTTAACTTTTTTGAGTAATTCTGAATTTCTTTTTATATTATATCCATATGTAACATATAATCTTGCTTGCAAATACATAAAACTCAGAATTTTTTCAAAATACTATCATTAATAAGAATTCATTACATGAAGACCAGTCATCATTGGAGTACAAATAAGAAATGATACTGTGCATGGGTAAAATTCTTACGGTTTTGTTCTTTTTCGTGGTGAGAAAGCGGGCGATGTTTTCGTTTTTGGCGTATTGGAACCAGATATTGATAATGCTGAAACAGAGACATAGGATAATACATAATGACCAAGTTTCGAGAGATAATAAGGAAGAAAGTGAAAGAGATCAAAATATAGTATTTCAGATTATAAGAATGAAGTTTGATTTCAACTGTTTCCTGCTGATGTACTAAATCATAATGGCTATTCAGTCAAAATAAACTCACAATATTTTATTCACCACTGTTAAAATATTTTGAAAATGAGACAATAAAGCAGTCAATTTCACATTAAAATGAAAATATCAGTCATCACATCATGATGGTTCTGTTATTTCTTAAAATGTGGCACGTTTTTGGTATTTGGGTTACATAGCAATTATATTCATAGTGAAAAATATCAACAACACATTTTTTGTTGCATGGAGACCAACACATCAAAATATCATGAGGCTAAAACAGTTACTCAACAAACATTTCAGGACTTTTCTAGGCAAACTAAAAATCACATTATTACTACGAAATGAGCTACCATTACCCTTTTCATGGCTTTAAGAGCTACCTTATTATAAGGAACAAATCTGAACTGTGCTATTCAAATCTCTAATCACGATAAATATTTTAAAATGGTTTGCTTAATCTCTTGTCTAATTTATGAGCTTGTATCATAGAAAGGTCAGTTACAAGGATGATAAAACAATCCACTATGACCAGCATTATGACCTTCTGTCCTATCTCCTTTCACAAGGAATATCAAACTAGGAGGCAGTTTAGAATGAAGACCATCTTTGTGAACAGACACGTAGTAATTACACTGTGGATAAGGAAGCTCATCATTTGCTTGGTTACAGTTAGATGGTGGACAACAACTGTGAAGGAGAAAGGCTGTGTGCTGCTCAGTGTATGTTAAAACACTTACATTCTATACCTAAACTTTCACTGGTATTCAAACGCCGAAGTTTTTCTTGTTGTCTCTCTCTCTCTTTCCTCATCTTCTCTTCATGCTCTTGTTTCTTCTTTTCTCTGTCTCTTCGTTCCCTCTCTAGTTCTTCCTCCTTCTGTCTTTGAGCTTGCATTATTCTGTCTCTCATAGCTTTACTCATGGATTTGTTGGGATCCTGAAAAGACAATGAAGTTCCAGTATATTAAGGAACATTATACAATTGTGTATAATTGAAATTTTAAATCAATTTTCGAAAAAGCTAAGCATAGGATATTGATAAATTACAGATGAATTAATTAGATATCATGTTACAAGATCTTGAGCATGTCCAGCTATGTGGCATTAAGGATATCCATACAACAGTTGTGCAAATGAATTGTATTCATTGTTTTAATGTGTAGTCATATATCAACAACTTTAACTATGAAAATCTATAGAGATTAAACAATACTATTTAAAACAAAATTGCATACTAATAAATCACTCAGTTAACCGCTATTTGAATTAAGAAAGTAATTGAAAATATTGCTGACCTCAGCAATAAGGTCATTGGGGTCATCCAGATAAGGGTCATCGCTAGATCCCTGTCTGTTCATGCTGACACCAACAACAGCATTGGGCATGTCGCGGCGGTCAGACTTCACGGATTTTTTGTCATACCGGTCCTGGGACTGAGAGTTACCAACTGTCACTGCATGGTCAGTCCCATTACTGGAGTCGAACATTCCTGTATATACAAAAATTTACCTTGAAACAAATTCTTAAAGTCTAATGATTTCAAATACTCAAACTTGCAACACTTCAAACAATTATAGGTAAATATTCTGAAACTGTGAAATTTCAATTTTTTGTGATAATCTATCTACTAAACTGTGTAAACATGCCAACATTATAAGCATGATCAGTGACCAGTGAATCATATGACTCAGTTATTGTGAGGATTCTGTGGCAACACCAACACATCATGTCGTAGTTTTGTTTCACCATTGCATATTTATCAAGTTTTTACACAGAAATGAAATCCTTTCATTTAGGCTCAAGAATGGAGGGATACTGCTCCAGGATGTTTCCTCAAGTTACTGGGACAATATTAACAAAGTTATGACAATGAAAGGTATTGTGGGAGTTAATGCAGAAATGAGAGCTTTGTTAAAACATCAAAGTAATGACAGAAGATAAGAATGAGGTTAAGAAGTTACACAAGAGAATCCTTTGCCTATATAGAGTATCTGTATATATGCTGCAAAAAAGGAAAACTTGAAATGCAAGTTCACTACAACAGCCGACACAGAGAATGCAGGAATGACTCCTGAACTTTTCCTGCCCTCAATCCTTCCTATATCCTTGGTGTATATCACTAAAAATTGCCTGGTGTTTTGTTTCATACATTACACCAAGACTGGTTATAGACTATTTTAATGGTGTGTCTGAACTTTAACTAGTAGGTTAAGATACCTGGCTTCCAAAGCTTTACATATCCTGTAAATTATGACAATGTCTCCACCTTATGTAAGGATCTCTTCTAGAAACTAATAGATTATTCTAATAACTTTCCTCAAATTCATAGGCCCTTTTTTGACAGATTTGTACCCTCTCCCATGCCAAATTTCTACACCAGCAGTATAAATATGCCCCTATCCTACCCTGCTAAAATCATTGAAAAATAATGCCACTCTTTGGAGTGAGATAGGGGACCTCATCTCATCTCCCTAAGTTCTAAAACACTAAGGCTTACTGCATGTTTTCAACTTTAAAACATTTCACCGTAACACAAACACAATAAATATGTACCCTCCACTATCTAGCATTGTACACTTTTTAAACATTCTTTTCTTTTCTAATATTGTATATGCTATAGATGCAAACCCTCCCCACCTTTAGCATTGTAAATATTAAGGACAGCTTCCTCTAATCTAGCATTTTAAACAATTTCAGACACATATCCTTCCCTACCCTAGCACTGTAAATGCTATTGACACATACCCCTGCCCACCACTCGGACACCAATGTTTCCGTCCTTGGCAGGGGCTTGGTCATCATCCAGCTCCACTGAGCCGAGACTGCTGGACGAAGCCACGCCTAGAGGAGACAATAACGGTCCTGAAAAAAAGATATCATGGAATGCTGGGATATGTGATGTGAAGGTCAGTGACATGTGATATTGACCAACCTTATCAGGAATTCATTCCATTTGATTTTGATACCAGATATGAAACCTCAAAGATATCTGGGAGACATAATATGTGGGTAACAGTTACCTTGTTAATCATTAAAGCTGATCTTTCTATCTTTGAGGATTATGTACACCATGAAGGTTGTTATTCCCAAGTGGTTCTATCTCTTGCTATTTTTCAGTAGAGAACACTAAATTTCAGGATAAAGCTCATTTTTGGTTCAAGCTTTTCTAGCTAAATGTTGAAAAATTTCAACCAGAGAACAAAAAAATCAAATAAGTACATTATGACTGCCTACAATTAAAACAGCCTCTGATTTAATCAAATTCTGGATTAAAGTCTGGCACTTCCCATAAAAATGTTTACATATCGTAAAAACCAGCAAAATGTGCGCCCCTACATAATGTGCGCAAGTACTTTTTGGGGCTGAAAATGGTAAACAAAGCTTCTACTTGAATGATGTGCACACCCCAAAATTCTGTCAAAATTGATCTCCCAGAGCCAGGAAATCGATCTCAGAATGTTCTGCTTACACATCAGACCAACGATATAAAATATATTCTCTTCAAAATTTGTTTTCATCTCATTTACTGACTTTTAACAACCTTCTGTTTAATTACAGCCTAATATTTTTGCATCTTGTTTGTTTCTTTGACACCAGACGCATCATGCTGCCATTCACTAACCTATCCAATTATCCCTTATTTATCTAAGTACACACTTGTCATCACGTTAGTCCTAATCAACAGCGTTAAGTATTGAAATCACAGGTACAAGTCATTATCTACCTACTCATGACAAAAACGGATACATAGGATCTCTGCGAGCCAGCTGACATAAATTGAGGCCCCCAACTCTGTATATGTAAGCAATCTGTATATGGATCACAGAATGGCTTCACAGGGAATGTGTATATCTAAAGAAGAACAGTGTTTCATTACACATTTTCGTAAGATAATGGCACAAGGACTATTCCCTCTTTTTTATCATTTGACGATATATGTTTCATAAGCATCAATAAGATAAATATCAATAAATAATGAATTCAATCCATAGTCCCATGATAAGCCTCAATCTACACTCCGTATACTAATATGTCAACACTAACTTCCGCTAACACAAATGAAAACAGACATGTGCTCATCCGATAAAAAGGAAAATCAAATGAAACCTTAACAGTCGAACATGTAAGTGTTTTAAAAGATGATCAAATTATAATTGACATATTTTCATTGTCCCAAATTGTTAGTTTTCTGTCTGTCTAGTTACTGTCACGTTGTCAAACACTTTGCATGATACTCACTCGAATAGTTTGCATTAATATATACAGTAATTATCTTTTTTTTTTGTTCATAAAGAAGTAAAATCCTTTTTGTGTCAGTTTTAAGTACCAGATAATCCCGACAAACAAAGGTGGCAGCCCTACAAAATCTTTGATTTTTCCATAAAAAAAAAACCTTGAAAATCCTACAGTTACGTAATTTGCGCACCCTCAACATCGAACATTTACTTAAAAAAAAAAAAAAAAGCACACATTACATGGGTTTTTACGATACACCAATGGAATGACTTCCCTCCAAGGCAAAATTAATGTTTAATACATGAATTATATACATGCAAGTAGAATACAAAGGAGCCCATGCAGTGAAATATCACTCCATATCCACAATCACATGTGTCACTCTGACATGTCAACAAAGGATGGAGGAAAATGTGTTGTGAACTTAGTTTGGTTTACAGAACATCCTATTCCAATAGCCTGTAAAGTTAGAAACATGCATGCAGATGGTAGAAGTTGTCTGACAAGAAGTCTGTTACAGTGATGCATAGGATTGTTTGTTAAGAGTACAAAACTTCAGGAAAGCACTCAAAAACCTTCATTATCAAATTGAAGTTTTCTTCGTTTTAAAAATGACTGTCTTCTTGGGATTTAATGATCAAAACATTAACTAAGACCTTATATTGAAACGATCAAAACTTAGGATCTTTCAAGTTAACAGAAAGGAGTCAATTTTCTTGTAAAGAAAACTCACTATGATCTTACCAGTTCTTCATATCTAAAATAACACATTCTTTTGGCCTCCCTGTGCTTTACTTTATCAAGAACACTCTTTTTGTAACAGGATTCAAAACAAAGTGAAGAGGTTTGAAAGTTATTAGAGTAAAGACAGCCTAAGTGGAGTACAAGTTGCCATCAGATAACCCCAGCCTCTCTCTACCAAGAGGTCTGTTACCTTTTTGAGTACGTCGCCGAGTCTTATTGGCAGCTGCCGCAGCATTGGCCTTTGCCTCTGCTGTTGGGATGGCATCATCATTGTAACCACGTCCAACCACTTGGACATCTGAATTACGATTTTCCCTGAAGGTAACCCCACTGACAGGGTTGTAGTCTATGTGTAGAGTACTGCTACTACTACTCGAGTCTGTCATATCCGATCCGTAATCCTCACGATTACTGCTAGTCTTCCTTAGGTCAACCTCTGACCTTGCTAACTTTGGCCTTGACTCAAATGGAGATTCTACCTTTTTACTGAAAGATGAGAAATCGCAAATCAAGTTTTTTTCTTTTCCATATCAGAAACGTTTGTGAAGTGTTTGAGTTCATGGCTTTAAACAAAACACATTCTAATTTTTAGGTAATACAAGAGTTTAAGATTCTCAGATTAACTAAGATTTATCTGAAAATTTTAAGAAATATTTATAAAATCAATATGGACACTTATTTCACAATCAATCATTATCCATGAAAGAAGATCATTTCATGATAAATTTCCGATGTTCCTTGACATCTCAAATTAAAAAGCCTGACAGTGATTAATGTATACCTCTTCCTGCTACGGTTTGAAAGAGAGCTAGCATCAGAGTCATTATCTCGTGACGATGTGCTCCATATTCCACTCTCATGGAAGTCTGGTGAAGGAGATCTTGAAGTCAAGCTCTGCTGACTTGTGTTTTTCTCTAGCACAACCTTTTCCTTCTTCTTGTGGGCACTGCTCCGAATTCCTTGTAATGACTTCATCATCTGTAAAAACATACCATCATCTTGAAAGGTTATATAAACATATACGTTGTGTAAAGTCCCTCATGTGCGACAGTCTCCAAACAGAGCTCTGCATTGCTGGCACCTGTGATATTTTTTTTTTAATGTGAAAACTACTCCTGAAAAAAGATGAAAATATTTTGCATCAATACTGCCTGCATGGCCAAAAGTAACATTGATGAAGATACCATCAAAGGATTTTTGTAACTTTTTTGAAATTCATGAACATCTTCAAAACATTGGAATAATAAGTTCACTGCATATGGAAACATGCTATGTTTATGTATGGGTTTCTATCCTTCATGCACATAATAGATAATACATATTCAGTGTCTATCCTCGTGATCACTCCATCATGCACATTTCTTACTCAAACAAATCTCTTAATCTGGCTGAATTGCATTATTTATTGATCACACATGCAAGAAACACAGGAAAGTTTATGTTTATTCACAATTCATTCTCAGGAGGAAGCCAGGTAAAGGAAAGAAAAAATGTTGTAAACCATTTTGAGACCAATAAATTTCAAATACTGGCTCTGCTTTAAGTGTATACAGTGAGAAAGTAATCAATTTTATCAAATGCCAAAAAAAAAAAAATCATTGGTACATTTAACTAATTGAAGAAACAGTTCAAAATCAAATAAAATTTAAGAAAAAAAAAAAAAATAAAAAATAAAAAGCAATGTTAGAAAAATCATCAAATTATGTATTCCAGTTTCACTCATGGGTAGTAATTAGTGGAATTTTTAGAGTAGATGAAAAATGAACACTTAAAGTATTGAAAAAGCTTCATCAGAACATTTCAATGCCTTCACACTATATACAAAACACCAAGAGGATTCAGACTACGGTTTATAAATTGAAAACACTCTGAGAAGCAACATACATGAGAATTTGCAACAAAATATTTTTAGAAGAAAGTCACTGCGGCTACCAAAGTGCTTCCTATCAACATAGAGATAATATATCATTGTAAACATTTAATTACAATTATGCAGCACAAGAACTAAATTCCCTATTTTTAAATTGGCTTTACAATGAAACTCTTCCAACATTTTTGATGGATCTGACAAAAGATTGTGAATATTCCTATGTAAAAGATTCTGACATGAACTCCTCACTCAATCTTATTGCCAATATATAATTATACTTCGATAATTGCTTAAATGATCACTTCCGTAGTAAGTGGGAAGGATATCAAGCACTTGGTGTTTTGGGGATCATCATCTTTTTAGGGAAAATTCTGTTAAAATATCAGAGCATTTTATAGTACCGGTTCTGATACTTCTTCATTAACACACAAGTATTTTTTAAATACGGAGTCATATAATACTTAACAAATTTTATTTCATACTAAGGGCACTGAGCACGAAACATTAAACAAATTAGTATTATCACAAAATTTGTAAATACTGAATTTCACATAGAGTTAATGTTTTCAGATCACAACGATGCGATTGACTTACAAATTAAATATTTGATATATTTTTTTCATTGAGAGCTGATCAACAGATTGCACAAGGTACTGTTAATGAAAGTTTGTTAATATGAATTAGAATATAAACACAGGATATTTCTGGAGGTGAAAAATAAACCCAAAAAATGAAAACTGAATAACATGCGTGAGTGCAATCCCACAAACCTTGGAACCATTGCGGATACTGTTGAGGTACTTCATCATCTGTCAACAAAAAGGCATGGGCTCACTACTGAGTCAAAGATTTCCCAAAAGGAAAGAAAAGTATAGTTTCACAGTTATATTTCTAAAAAGGTAATAACTCCCGACAGACTTATTCCTACAAAGGAATCAAGTCTGAAAGGGATAGGCATCTCAGATTTTTTAGTGCTTTCCCCGTTAATGCCGAGATCCTTTCCATAAAATATGATACACCATTGCATGTCATCATCATGTTTTTATACCCCTCATTAATTTTACCCCATCCAAATCATTTCAATGTCAAAATCTGTTCATGAAAAGATTGAGAAAGATATTTTGATAAAATATACGAGTAGGAATACCAAAGAATAACGAAAACACTTCCCTGACGATGAAAAGATTGTAATGGATGATAAACATTTCCATGGGCTAGTTTGATAATTGCTTTCTGAATACTTTCTCAAATCTTTGGGGGCAATGATGTTGTAAAGAATATTCATTTTAATTTTCCTGTCATTGTAATTAATGAATGAAGATATCCAATACTATGAATGAATCCCAAGAACAACTCAGACTGTTGAATTCACAAACTGGCACTCAATAAATGATCTTCAACAACAGCCTTGCTTACACAATGGTTAAAATTAAAGGGCTGTATTTTCTTAGTTTTCAAAAGGCTAGCTTTTCAGTAATGGAAGATATAGACGCAAGACAGTTAGCTGCACGTTAAGGCAAAGCATGTGTCCAGACATGACCAGCTTTTTTTACACAACACACCTGTAATCTTATGCCTCAATTAGGCAAATGAGTTACATATACTTCTGTATTCTCAACAGAGAACATCACCAGACACAAGCCCCCACCATTTCATAGAAGGAAGAACACATTCATTACCAAAATGTACCCTAGCCTAATTGATTCGAAAATGATATATCAATGTCAAAAAGGACATATTGATATTACGGCTTTCTATTTTACAGTCATGGGACCCATTTTCAAACAGTACACTTAAAATGAATCCTTTTAAATTTTTTTCAAACAGAGAGTATGTAAATTTTTTCTGATGGATATTACCACTTATGTAGCAGTCTTTCACTACTATATACAAACACATGATAATTAGGTGAACAATATACCTATTACACTACTCATAGCTTTAGGATTTTAGTATATCATCTATAATCATGATAAAGAGAGTACACACCCAATGATGGCCAAACAACACCATGAACTAATCAAAATAATTTAATACACTAACCAAAATAGTTTGATCAAGCCAACTAGTAATTACCTAATGGCCACTTATCAAAAATTAAAGTCCTACAAACTACGGTGCATATATACCAACTACTGATTATTATATAAGATGAATATTTGAAGCAGAAAATGTGATTCCATATTTGGATAAAATGAATTGTGTTGAAAGGTGCTATTCATGTGTGTGCCTTTTGAACAGTTTATTTTTTAAAGAATGACAAATTTTCATTAGCTTAAACTAATGATATTTTTTTTAATGTTATGTGTTCAGTTGTGCTCAATGCTATGCACAATGCCTGGACAATATTAAATAACATGTGATGTACAGAAAGTGAACAGTAATACATTCATGCCACTACATTTGTACATCTAAGTAGACTATCACCAAACAACTGACCATAAAAACGAGTGCGTTGACCTCTGACCTTATAATAATGAAAAGCTGCTCACCTCTTGGTGCGATTCTTTTTCCATATTACTCTCCAAGGAAGCTGCATATGCACTATCACTATCATCTTCCTTCGGCATGGAAGAAAACTTGTCCGACTGAGCAGTGGAAATTGGCGGCACCTTTTTTGTACTGCGCTTGGTGGCAGAACGGGCCAAAGTTGGTTTGAGAGGGATGGGAGATTCATCATTCGCTGGAAAAGAGAAAAATTAGCACATTGAAACAGATGATACTGACAGAAATTTACATCTTAAAACTTCTTACTTCTCATTTCTCTGCCCCAGCATAATGACACTGGCAAGGACACTGGCTAATAAACTGAAATCAGTTTAGTTTACTAAATCTTTATTTCTCTGTGAACTAAAAACTCACAAAAATCATCATATCCATCAATCCAAGACATTATGTAAACACTGTGATTAAAAAATTCTCTCAAAATCAAAGATCATTATCTCGTACTTAAAGAAGAGCTTCCCATTCTGAAGTGTTCCTTGGTATCCCTGTATTATCAACACTAGGTAGAGAACCTTAAGAAATGGCACAAAATCTTAAAACTTCCATCTGTCAAGTTAAACAGGTCATGATAAATATATTCTGTAATCTAACATTATAAAAATATAAATCAAAACCTCTCAAGAAACTAAATCTGAATGGCATCCAAGTCTAAGTTGTACAGAGCCCAAGGATGTGATCTTAAAGTCAAGTTGAAAAACATGCAGATGCCTATTAGTATCAAGACTATATACAACAAAGATTAAGATGGCAAGACCAAACAATGCTATGACTTTCAGATTATCATGAAAATTCATTGCTAAATGTTACATGCAACATTACAACATAAAAAGGACAAAAAATTGGTAATTACACTTGATATTGTATGTAGTGAGTACTAATATTTCAAATATGTTTCTCTATATCTAGCCCAGGAAACAACAGATAATTGTAGACCTGGTATACAGACGAGGAATTGTACTATCAGCTGATACACATGATGTGAAATTATTTGCTACTCGTGCACCAAACCCTCCTTCAAAACAAACAAAATAAAAGGAAAAATAAATTAACTACACTTCTTCATATCATTTATAGCACTGATTTCTCTCACTGCCTTGCCCCTCCACTCCCAAGGACACAAAGCCATCAAAAGGTAAGTTTGGAGCACTAGTAACAAATAAACATAGAATTGACATCTTTACAGAATACCAAGCACACACAGACAATTGGAGAAATTGAAAAATTGCAAAAGCAAACATAAATAAATTGCCTTGCTGAAAATTCCAGCAATATCTGAACTGCATGCAGCATAACATTTTCTTAGAGAAATGTCTAGAACATCCAACATTGCTAAAATGGAAAGAACAGTAATCAAGTTTTATAAAATACAACATAAGGTGTTTTTTTTACTACCTCTCCAGTAGTCGACTTCAATGGGGCAGAAGGGTGAAGCAGCTACGTCTGGTGGAAAAACAGGATTTAATATAAGCTGAGCAAAGCTCACTTTAAGTGTAGAGAACAAAAACTTTCCCGTAGTCCCTAGAGATATTTACTCATCTTAAATACTAACTATGAAAAAAAGTGAATGAAATTTGTGTAATTGCAGCAAAAGTATTCAAGTTGTACGTTTACTTTTGAAAATTAATAACTAAAGGAACATTTTATATGGAGGGACATTAATTTTATTAAGAAGCTGTAATTACAACTTTGAAAATGTATAAATGAACATTAAACTTTTGATAAAGAACACCTGTGGAAGTGTAAAAATAATTTGATGCTATAACTGTATACACTCAATTTCAAAGACAAGACCCTCTTGATGCATCATCACAATGCAACTTCTAAAAAAGCTATAACAAAGTCAATATTATCTATTATACTAAGCTGTAGTGAGGAATAAATTACCTTTGGTTTTCTAATTCATAGATTGTCCTAGACCAACTTTTCACTTCAGACAATATGTCAGTTCTCAAAAATTCTTTTTCAACAGAACTAATGAACAGAAGTTTGTGCAACTCTACCCCAATGAACCAATGTATTCACGAATAAAGAGTTAACAAAAGCTTTTCTAATGTCATAGACCCCATTCCCTTTACAAACCATTATATTATGACAACTGAAGGAAAGTGATTTATCTCTACTACCCATTAATATGATCAATTCCTCTTAGCTGGTCTATACCTTCTGAAAAGGTAAGTATTAAGATAACAATCAATATTTTTTCTATATCAGAAAATAGAGTCAATGCTTTCTAAAATTCTATCCACAGCTACAGTGACATGACCTAAAGGCTCTTTGTTGAAAAAAAAATTGCTTAGCCATTTGACCGAAATTAACTTATAACCTATAACAGCTTTTGACATTGATGGAAAACAATCAATTTAGATAAATAATATTACTTGAAAAGCTTAAGTCTATTGAGAGCGTTTTATTGGTTAGGATTAAATTGTGTCATCACAGCACTTGTTAATGAAAACAAAATTTTCTAATTAAAGTATTACAGTTTTTAATAGCAGCAGCAGCCAAAAGGCAGCTTAAGCCTATCGACACTCCCCACTTACAAGTTTTGGGGATACTTGGGCTGGGAGCTCTCTTTACGGTACTAGTTTTGACTTTCTCAGGTACTGGTGGTGGTTGTTCTGGAAAGTGTAATTTAAGTACAAGTGTACTCAAGAACTACAAATTACATGATAAAGTAAAACATCGAACACTCCTAAGGTTTAAAATGTTCCCTACATCCCCAAAGTGCTTTCTCACACAACAGCTGCTTCAATCCACAAATTATCTAGATACAATTAAATCACAGATTTATAACCAGTACAAGTAACTTAAAATCCAATACATTTCAAAGTGTCTGTTATCAATCAGAAAGTTCCTAGGATTTTTAAAAGCAATCTGTAGAATAATATCTATTCAAAATTTGTGACTTGGTCTAGTTTCAGATGACAAAAAATTTGGTTGTATAAGAATAACAGACCTCAGGGCTCTCGATCTGCAAGATTTCGGCTCCATTCCCAGAGCAAAATAGTATCTTTTTTTCACAATTTAGACCCCAAGTTTTCCCAATTCTAAGGAAAACGCGGCGCCGCTATTTTCCCCAATTCTAAGGGCCCTGTGCACCAGTCCCAACATGGAGTGTGAGAGCCCTGGACCTGTATGCATGAAACCTGACAATGAATGGGATAAGTCATAAATTACAAATCAGGAGACAAATGACCACTTATCCCATCATCCAAGGACCATATTATGTTGAATAAGCTGACCAATGGTCAGAAGTAAATCTCATTAACTATGCATGACAGTACACAACTAATCCTTCTGGTCAGGTCATCCCTTGAGATGATCCCTTGCAGAAACACTTTAATAATAGATAAATATAGATACAGGTCTTTACTCTGAGGAACATTTAGGACAACCATATTGTAACTGAATACACTATTAGAAATTTTGTTCCCATATCATCTTAATGGCCAGTTCGGTAATCCATTACCTAAATCCAAATAATATCAACTGTCATCTGATATACAGATGCTGAGGCAATTAATCATAAAAACAAGATACAGTTGTATCAGTAATGATTTCTATTGAATGTATGGTTATCTCCATCTGTTCCCTTCGGCAATGAGATATATAACGAAAAGGAAATATGTCACTTCTACTTCAATAGCATTATACCACAGTAGTATTTTTTTTCAAAAAGAAAAAACAAAACATTAAAATTTTCTTTACTACCTGCAACAGAAGTGATAGTTCATTATGTTTCTTTTATGATATAGTAGCAAATTAACCAAAATAAACATAGCTGACTTATAATGAACATACATTTATGTTATCAGAGATGAAAACAATTTTAAACTTCACCTACTAAATCATATATCAGTCTCATAAACATTAAGACAATTTCTGAAAAATACATAATTCCAGCATAACAGACTGTACCTGTGGTGTTGGAAGTTACAGAACAAGTCAGTCCCATAACTGTTACCGCTATAACAGTCATCTTACAGTCAGATGATCAGACAAAATCCTGTCACACATACTCCACCTCATAATAATCATCATGTGTTGACACAAACACCAAATGATAGTAACTTTCTGTTGTTTAAAATCTAATGACACAATGATGATTTAATGCGGTGAACCACACAGCAACACTCAGGTACACTGTAGGATTAACCTATTATATACTCAAACAGCAGCCACATCTCCTATTTACATCCAAACTAATGACCAGTACTTAACAGGTGCTGCTGAACATGTGACCTCTCTGTAACCCAGCATTGATCTGATGCTTCCCTTGGGATCCCTTTCGAGGTCACATGACTACATCCAATCTTGTTATGGAGATATATTGTAGTGATCTACCTGTGTTCCGCCATGCATGCCGTGCATTAATTATAACTTAGAAGAATGTGATTTACTGCTGTGGTAATAGAAGAGAAACTGGCTATACATTATAAATTTTTTTATTAGATGAAAGCCTCTTTACTGATTCCAACATTTAAATGATAAATTCACTTACTTTTTATTATTTTGAAAGATTTAAAATTTACTTTTAACACATTAGATAAAATTCCAGGTAAATCAGTGGTAGGAAAGCGTCAAGTGTTTTATTTATTGGTGAACCCCCTATTCCATTTTATGTTATTAACAGATCAATGGGATCAAGGTGTTGGCTGACATTTCCATTACCCTCCCACAGTGAATATCAAACAGGGTCAAGTTTACTCTCCAACACCAGCATGTGTCAAATTTGAGACAAATCTTGAACCTGAACATGTCAGATTCAATAAAAGGAAATAGCTGTGTGGTAGACTTTAAGCGTGTTGTTGTCACAGTCATCTGTATGTTGTCGCATTGTTTGTAACCTGTTTATACACTCAGCCTTATCAACACTTCAAATTCATCATGATAAATACACAAACCCTGTGTTACCAGAGTCATAATGGAAAGAACCAACATATCTAGTCATACTGCTATTCCTAAGCTTCATATACATCTCACTTCATTTAACTCCCAGTAAAATATAATCCACACATAGTAACAGAGAGAGGTCGTTAATAAATGCGTGTCTAATATAAGGAGGTAATGAGGTAACATAAACTTGTAAAATACAACCAGGTAAAATATAGTGGGTACATGTTAATAGCCATGTCATTTATATATATAAGACTTTATCCATTAAGTGATGTGGATACACAATAAAATGGTGTTAAATTTCCAACTTTTCTTTTACATTGTCACATTTTAAACCAAGGCCTCATTACACAATGCTAGACATATTTAACAATTTAAAATTCTTTTAGTCAAGTCCACTTTACATTTAAAAACACACTTAAAATGTTTGCAAAGTCCGATTCAACAGCTTGCTTGATGTCATATAATCACAAATCATCTAGAAAGGACAATCTACTCCAAGCCTCTATAATATAGGAACCAAATAATAATTACAGCTAAGTCTCCTGTAATGATGTGCTCCTTTATTATTACACCTAAAGGTTGTAACCATAAACAATCTGCCCTTTCTACACTGAACTAAGTGTATTGAAGTACCTGTCAACACAAATTTTTATATACCAATAAAATGTAATCTTACCTTTACAGCATGTTACACATACACCTTGTATTTGTGAAGATTTTTTCTTTCTTTAATTGAATTTTAAAAGATAATAAAATGTTATGACCATAAATGAATTGCTTGGACATCGCTGAAGATCTTGTTATATCACTTTTTCCAAATGCATGATGTTTGGCTTCACACATCAATCAATTTTCAAATTTTACACATCTACTTTTGAATAGATGACAAAATCTCAACCAGCTTCATGCATATTATGTATAAAGCACCTTTTCAATCTATATCCGACACAAGAGCTGAAGCCATTAGTAAAGGTATTACAAACTACACCAAAGATGTTGGACTTCTTTGCACATTGAAATTAATTTTTCTTTCAAGAACCAACAATACTCGAAACACTCTAGCATATATATCGTACCATAAACTTACATTTGATATCAAATCTATCAAAAGAACACAAATGAAAGGAAAAAGTCTTTCTGACCCGACAAGTTATTACATGACAAATTTCTCACTTCAGCATTTGATAAGCTTTGAAGTTTTCCTGAATACAAGAACAAAACTTTCCTCCAAAATACATTGTAATTGATTTAATCACTTAATGCAGTTACTCAAAAATTCCCACAATTAACAGTTTCTTTAATATTTCAGACAAAATTACATTTTCAACCAAGCAAGTTTTCTTGAAGCTCAATATCAATTAGAATATTACCTACTAAACTGTATCCTTGTACATGTGTATACCTGGTAATAATTATACACTTCCTGCTCTATACATCAACCTATACCATGGGAGAGAATCTCCAGCAAGAGCAACTACAACGATATCTTATCCAAGGTAATAATTACACTTCCTTCTCTATACATCAACCTATACCATGGGAGAAAATCTTCAGCAAGAGCAACTACAACGATATCTTATCCAAGGTAATAATTACACTTCCTTCTCTATGTAAATCATCCTCTACCATGGGAGAGAATCTTCAGCAAAATAATGATATCTTATCTCAGGATGAAATGGTTGGTAATTTATGGTTCTAACTATCTCATAGTTCCTGGTTATATATTATAGAAACAACCTTTCTGGATGATAAGATTCAGGCATTGGATCAACATTCAATTGAAATTTTCCTGCTAAAAATCACATAAATATTATGTGCAAATCATCAAATGTATTGTTAACAATATTAGTGAAATGTTTCTATAATTCTTTAAAAAGAATTCAAGACCCTTATAATAAATGAATCGTTTTACTAGATTTTCATTGCCCCCTCTCCCACTTCCGAATTAGCTATTTGTTGGTATGCTAACTCAATACAACTTGCATGTCTATATGAGGATCATAGCTACAAAAGAAGGTTGAACTGTTGCCTTTGTTTATCAATAACTTTCATTGCTATGCATCATCGACCTACTGGCACTAATGAATTCTACAACCATGTACTTCCATTACAGTATGATCAGTCATCAGTGACTTATGAAATCAATGGTGCTTCCAGATGTAAGGCAGGTCAACACAGTTTCTATTCATAAGATAGTAGTGTCAATTAGGATACATTTCTCACCAACTTATCGGAAATTTCAAACATATGAAAAATATAATTCCATGACCATTTTCATTCTAGATCAATGCCATCACTTTGTTGTTGACATACATAATGCTGCTATGTAGAAATCACCAAAACATATTAAGATATTATACTAATATATAGCCATGTCACAAAAATCCAATCAATGATCAACATGAATCTAATATGCTATGTCAAATTAAATTATAATCCACAAAAACATTTAACATTTGAAACTGGAAATAAGACCATGAATTACATTGATCAGTAGATCTTTTCCATTCCAATAATAGAATTTTGTTCGCTTAGAATGACCCTATACCACCCTACAGGTCTTACTACGTACTCAATGTTAGGCACTTATCCAATAACCCAATGCGGATCTATTGTTGTCGACTTAGCTCTAAATAACCAGACATTTTACAGGCCTCACCAAGCAGATCTTACAACTTTAAAACCATGCATTCACAGTTATTATCTCATGTGTTATATCTCTAATCCAAATTAATTCCAATCCTGATGTATATATATTCTGGGTTTAGTATAAGGGACTTATCGTTAGCACTGTGCCTATTATACACAAATCGTATACAGTGATAACAGGGTTTAAGAGAGCTTTATGCAGATCTAGCACAATCAAAATGAAAATTGCTTTATAAAATACAAAATTTATGCTAATTTTTCTATCAGTTGAATATTGTCAAAAATAAATTGACCAACTAAATGATCAAACTAAAAAAAAATCATAGGAGGCTGATTATAGTTGAACAGAGGTTTAAACAGAAAATACAAACACAATGTCATTAATTTTGCGAATGAATTATCACAATTTCCTATTTATTGTTGTTGAGATGCTGCATAGTACTTACTTAAATACAGTGTATTACCATATCAAACTTATCTTTGATATCTGATCATTTCAAACACATTATGTAATGCATTTTCTAATGTGGGAACAACCTTACCATGAAACTGAAGACAATGATTTATGAACACTTGGATAAATCACACATGAACAAATAACCTATTTTCATATAAGATAAACCTGTTTTCAAAATGTGTATTCAGAATTTCCATTTTGAATAATTGGAACTGCCAAATTAAAGACCACCTCAGATCAGCCCTCCCATCAGATTTAACTGATATTGGGAAATACCTCATCAATTAAACAGTAGTGTTGATCCTATTTTAACCTTGACCTTTTTTGTCTCACTTTGGTAAATTGGAGAAGAAATCTTCAGGTGTCAATTGCAAATTTTTGGATTTTGCATACCTGTCCCTAAAAGCCCTCAAATATGCCCTGTAATCTACAGGCTTTTTCATAGATGAAAAAAGTTTCTTGGTGGTGTTAGATATGAAACTCAAAAACTACCTAGTCAGACACATGTTTACCATCAAAATGATAATCAATGTACAATCATCTACTTCATCAATTCATCCTAACATGGCTAAAACCATCAAGCCTAATGCTTGATTAAATAGAAGCAAAAGAATGTTTTCTAACATAGCTCTTCTAAAATTCATAATTGTGATATTTGTAACATGGTCAAATCTTAGAAGTGAACAAAATATTTTCCTAAATGTTCTGTTGATTCTAAGTTTGTGTTTATATAAATCAATCATCAGCAGTAATCTGTTGAATATATTAATTATCTCTAGAATTCATAAGCAATAGTGGAATGGTATAAAAGTCAGCATCTGAAATGAAAGGTTTATCAGGCTACACACAATGTCATTAATTGCTACAGCCCACACACCTGTTGTTGTTAACATAACCATATTCCCATCACAAAATATATTCCCAGTAGTTCATGACAAAAGACACCATCTAATAAAGATAATATCTAGCAAGCCGTGTGAGTGATGACTTATCATTAATGTATATAGATCAACAGTATCTCCTGTGTTCACTTTCACTATATAGAGCTGATACATGTTTACATAGCATCTCTACCAACAGATTAACATTGATGAGAATGATACATGAACAATAACATAAACATCAACTCCTCAGCCATAAAAACTCTTTTCAGACACAGATGTTTTGGTACTGACTTTATTGATTTTGAATTTATCTATTGAAATATGGCACATGCATTTTTTTAATCAATATCCATCTTTGATCAAAAAAAGAGGAAGAGAAATATCAAAATTTGTTTTTGTATTTAAAAAAAAATATATTAGGTCTTTTATAGCTAAACTATCTATACACAGCAACATGAAACAAAAATTGTTTCAAAAACAAACCTAGACAGAAATACCTGTGCAGGTGCATATATATGAACTGTGATCTTTAAACGGATTCCAGATTGAAAAGCACCTTGCACAGGTGTATAAACCAAGATATATAAAATGAACCATGACCCCAGAAATACCTGTATGGGAAGCTCATCGATTAGTACCAAATCTGTTTTTCAGGTGAACAAAGATACCTATTGATCTACTTATTGTTATGTTAGGAATGAAAAGTAAATCATCTCTCTGACATCAATATAGGATCTGTCATTGCATATCCACAGATACAAGAAACCTTGCTAATCATCACATATAGAATTTCAGAGGACTAACATCAGTCTATTTTTGATACAGTGCCTGTAGCTTTCCATGCTACAATCACCAACTATAACAAGAAAAGGTACAGACCAGTGCATCTACATAATATACCTGTATGTAAACACCTTTACTGTTGTTGGTAGATGTGATGCATAATTAATTAGTGTAGGTTTGGATGGAACCAGGGTATCAGCTCGGTCATTACCAGGAGATAGAATCACAATAACAAGCCAGTCTTAACAACCGCCGTAAATTTTACCTAGAGGCATAATAAACAGCAACCAATGAACAGGGTAATTTGTGTCGTATACATATATCTTATTAAGGGATGGTCATTACTAATGATTATCAATGGATGTATGTAATACTAACCTCTCTCAAAATCTGATTGGTCAAATGCTGTATTTGGACTGGCATTAAATTTGCCCTGATTTCCTTGGTTCTTCTTCAGTTTGTTCAAGTGCATCTGAGCATAGGAATCTGTAAGCAAAAACAAGCACTCAATTAAACAGATAAAGTCATACAAATTCTAATTCTAGTCCATTTCATTACACTGATGTTGCAGAATACTGCTTAATCACTGAAAATCATATTCATGCTTACTAGATTCCTGTTGGGCTGTCTCATCTGCTGTATTGAGCCCCACCACTGTAATTCGTCGTTTTGGTACTCGTTTTGGTGTTGGTACATTACCATGGTTATCATTGCCATCAACTCCAGTATCGTCCACAGACCAAGATGTGTTTCGTGGTTTGGGTGGACCATCATTCTGAAATAAAGAAAAACATTGAATGTGATAGTGTATACTGGTTAATACAGAACAGCCACTCCATAGTAAAAGTACAGTGTGTCAGGAATTAGTACTATTGATATCCAACACTCCCATAAATTTTTTCATAAACCATTTCTATTTTTTTTTTTTATCTTAAATGTTATTGCAATACATTGATATAATGTAATGAGGAGGAAAACCACAAGTGAAGCACTTACAATGGTAGTAAATGGTTAATTTTTAAATTTGCGTGGAAGTCAAGGACAAAACATAGGTAAACAAGAAGGCCATCCTATACATACAAGCTAGAGGCTTGAAAACTACTTTGAAAAGATCTCATTTTTCAGTGGCTCCAAGTTTCAGGTTCTGCTAAATGCTTGGAGCGAAATGGAGGATTTTTTTTCCCATTTTGCTTCTTTTTTTTTTTAAGAAATCATAAATCTTTTGGTCTCGTAAGTAAAGATTTGATCATCACTGACTAATGTAAAATGTTCTGCAATATCATTCAGTTCTAGAAAATGTAATGTAAATGAAGAACCCCTTGAAAATAATGTTTAAAAATCAAAACCAAAAACCATTGAATTTATAGTATAGGGCAATTAGATCAAGCTTAATAATTGATGTGATATTCAATTCTTTACATTCTCTCAACCTGAATATCAGAATGAATAGTCTCCCTTTGTTTGCTAGATCCATTTAATCATCTTTTACCTGCAGGAGGCTGTGATTGTCTAGGTCCTAAATACAAGGTTTTTCTTTTGTTTTGCTTCTTTTACTCAAGCAACCAAAACTATTAGAAAATATATCATTTTTTGTTTGAATGATCATCATATTCTATAACTTACAATGACCATATACTCAACATACTTGATGTGATTAAATATCCACCTCCTTTAACATTTGTACTACAAGTGTTTTACTTTAAAGGTGCTTTCTCATATACTTTGTTCCTGAAAGCAGTAGACACGGACAATGAATGGATTAAATTGTTCTAGTCCACATTACAATTGGGTTGTCTCATCTCTAATCTGTTAAGTCAATATTTAGTATCCCATATTCAAAGCTGGCAACCTTTTATGCTTCATACATGTATACCAAAATATCCCTTCCACTCATACAAGAAACCCTTTTAAGGACTCAGGCATATATCATAGGTAGACTGTGGGTTCTATAATTGGGCAAACATCTGTCAAAAGGATTTTCACATCTGAACTTCATTATTCAGTACAAACTTTGGACTACTTTTGAAAAATTAAAACCCAGTGTTACTGTGGTCATCCAAATACTGGGTTGTGACCTTTCGTTGTTAAGTCATCATGTCAGACTGTTGTGATTGATCATTAAAGCAAGTCCTCATTATTGAACTTGGTAACTAACATATGATCCTTATGATCCTTACACTATAATGAATACCTATAAATAACTAGCTATCACAGCTAGACTTTCCATATACCAGTTTATGCATAAATCAATATGTATTAACATATGCCAAATTTCCAATTAAGTATTTGGATATGAACTTTTCTGGAAATGACATCACTTCTTTTTAAGGCAATTAATATATCAAAAGTGATTAAAATTAAGAATTCAAAATTATTACATATAAAAACCCACACTGGTCATACTCACTGAACTAAGCCCATTTTGCATGTGAATTGGGTTGAAATTCAACATTTCTTGGGGGCAATTATGATTATGAATGAATCATGACCAAAAGTAATCTTTATTCACTATTAGGAGATAAGAATGAAGTAAGAATTAGTTTGTCTCTATCATATTTGTAACATAAAGTCAGAAAATAAGTTCTGATATGCATATGATACAAACTTTGGTCGAAATCACTAGACAATCTAATCTAAAAACAATTTTTGTACGCTTTAGAAATACTCAATTGAACATTGTTACAATACATGACACCGGTGAAAATTTGTATAACATCAATAATTCTAGAAAGATAAAACAAACATAAAAAAAAGTTGTACCTATCTGTGGCTTTTTAAAGTACATATGAATAAAATTTCAATTTGTTTGTCAATATTCTGCCTGAGTGTCAACCTGGTTATGAACAATTCTACGAACAATTGAAATCATGTTTTGTGTGTTTGACTCTTGAACATTCAGAATATCAATTTAATACAGTGCATCTCAATAAAACACAAAGAGCATATCAGTACTTGATATTGCCAATACACTGAAAGCCTAAAAATGCTGGCTGACGTCAGGCCTTTGAGTATTTAGATGAGCACACAAATATTTTGGTACTTACAGGGCGAACTGTGATGACAACAGACAAAGTCTCCACACCTAGCGAGGACCAGGTGTCGAGGAAGCCCATGTTTGTTATCCCGTTTGTGTGTAAACAAATGTCTGCACTGCTATTACATTTAAATCAAATGTATACAGTCATCTTGATCACACTATTACTTGAAACTTCAGTCCGAATCCAATATTGCCTATATTTTGCTAGTCTATCTCAAAAGTCCTTTCTCCTTTGCTAGTTGTCTACAACTGTCATGCTCCGCGAGTTTTCTTTCTGTATGTACACACTGACAGACCCCTCATCAAATCTTAATGAATACATATATACGTCAGCCGTCTCTGATTCAAAAAGATCGAGACACACACCCTATCGCATTTCGCAGTTGAATAGAATGGTGTATAACACAGAGAAAGCCAACATAACTCTCTATAGCAAATTCTGTATGAACAGTTTATTCAACCATATTTGATTTTCCTACTAAGCTTCTCAAATCCCTGTCACCTTTTAGATGCATATAATGTAGGAGACCTACCATGAAAGCCTTAGCATGATTGAGGTCTATTTATTGAGAGTAAACACAACCTGCGCATACATGTATCTCAAGGTATCACTGTATGCACATTTCCCAGCAGGCTTCCCTACCAAGTTCTAAAAATCATATCCGTACATAATTATATGTGAATATTTCCCAGTAGATATTAAAATGTAAACAGATAAATAAATTACACCATAGAAACCAGGCCAAGTTCTCACTAGAGGAGTGTAAATAATTTATTTATGAACCATTTGGGCCATATTCAAAGTGACTTCCACTAACCCAAATAGATTTAAGTGCGAGGACAACATTGCATACATTTCATTTTTATATCATACATGTACATAACCTCACCTGAGTTTATGTTGATCAAGCCATTGTCATATGCTTGTTAATCCTTCTTAAGACAAAATGAACAGCTAAAGGTTGGATAAATATTTGGATTTCTTCCTACATATAAGAGACTGGCCTCTATAGTTATCCTTATCCATACACTATCAAAGAGGCACTATACACCCAGGTAATTGGGAATTTTCATAACACTTCTACATTGTTCTGCCTTGTGATCTCTTTCCCAATAAATATGTAAAATGTTCATGATACGATGTATGTCTGGCAATTAACATCATTTCACAACTAATTATAACACTGTGTATTATAATCAAATAGTTATTGAATGATCTCATAAAGATAGTTGCCCTATCAAGCAAACTTTGAAGTTAGAAAGCATTGGCATTTGTTGTGATAACAATTTAAAAAATTGAGACTTTCGTACTTTGTTAACACATAATTGTGATCATGATCTAGACTGGAAATCAGGTGTCTTTATCAGTAAGCCGCATCCGTTAATCTATCACAGCTGTTGTGCCATGTAGGTAGAGAAAATGTATAAATACCACATATAGTTACAACTAGCGTGAGATAGAAGGTCAACCATACAATGCCTTTTCTATCAAGATGTTAACTTGTCTGCTTAGACACATTGTGGCGAGCAGTGCAGTGTATTGTTTAACTTGAGGAGACTAAAACAAAAGTACACATTTTATTTATATATATATTCATTAAAGCCCACAACTCTACTGGGCTATAGAGCCAGTCTAGGGCCAGTTATTTCATATAATTGACAGATTTAAAACATTGAAAAGCTCTGACCCCGTTCCACAGGGTAATTCAGAACTACCATACCCATTTCAAACATACAAACCAACAGGTAATACTTATTAGTTATTACCAAGGCACAATGTTATTCAACTGGACGTAATTCAGACAATTGCCAACACTGCGTCACAAAATCTGTCACCTTATTTGCAAGTCAACTGTCATATAAACGCCTTTGATGAGGACTATGTAATGCTTACATGTATATCTACAATGTGTTGTGATAGGTGTACACAAGTATTTTATGTCAGTGAATTTATGACATTTACATAGCTACCATTCCTTCACCATACAATATTACACGTACTCACTCTCTGATTTTGGACAAACAACAACTTATCAAATCATTATTATTCAACCTATCACATTAAAACAAATCAAATCAAATAATCAAAATGAATATGTGAAAGAGCACTGGTGTAAGTTATGTGATGTTGGTCTATAAAGTTTTGTCATCTAAGCTGACTATAAATTTCAAACATCTAGCATGTAATAATGCATGTCATATTAAATGGTCATGATTGCCTCAAGAACGTTCATAAACAAACACTTATATGAAATGGGGTAAATCTACAAAAACGCTTGTGTACAAATAGAAAGTTTACCATAAAAATTAGTTTTCATCTATTTAAAAGTTTTAAGACACAAGTCACTTTGCCAGCTAAAAATAATTAATTTCATAAAACTTTTTTTTCAAATCAGTCTGATATCCACAGTAACAATTCATAGACTTTACATATAATTCATATATCTATATCCCATTTGTAATAGTAAACCTCAAAATATTTTCAAAAATATTGGTTTTAAAGATATTATTGTGAACAGATTTAGAGAGAATAACATTATTAATGATAATGGATATTGTAGATTTAAGAGTCCATCACCGTTCTTGTTAAATTTTTTAATTTTACTTAAGAGGTTGGAGAATTCTCAACTATTGAGTGCATTTCCTCTCTCTGCAGTCTCATTTAAATAATAATCTAACAAAACAAATAATAAGAGAAATACGATCTTTTCCCATCAGAAATGATATTCAATATCTACACATAAAAGTTTTGGCTTGAAGTTTACTCGAGTCATCCAATTTACCACAATCAATAAACAGTATGTGTTTTCCAATTCTAAGACAAAATACATATGTACATTATGTACTAGTATATGGCAAGCAGTATCCTTGAACTTGGATGTGTTGGTAACAAGAGGGGAGGATGTTTATTTGGCATGTATAAGTGATGTCGGTGTCCTCCTTGGATTTGTTCCCTAAGTGACAGTCGGGTGTGTTCCTTAAAGTTCTATGGGGCTATAAATGTTCTAATTCAAGTTTTAATGTTGTGGACAAGATGACATCAAGTAAAATTTTCATTTTTCATGAAACAGTATGTAACATCTGCTTACATGGGCCAAAATTTCAGCTACAACTGTAAGTGAACATTTTTCAATGTTGCAGTGGGCTGCAATACACTATATATTCAATATACAAAACCATACAAAACGTAGATGTCTTTTCATTGTTTTACCTTTTTGTGTGTATGTATCAGCTTTCAGAGAAGGGGGCACACAAAAAAGAAATAGAAGTGAAACACTAAAGAAAACAAAAATGTCAGTACAACATGAATGTCCCCCACCTGTATTGACATGTACCACAGGAGGGATAAAAAGGACTTTAAACAGACATAAATAACAAGCTTAGGCTAGTAATGACGGCAGAATGAGATCTTCATCTCTATCAAACCTTAAGTTCAACAAGTATTCTTATTTCAGCAATTTTTGTATATTTTTTTCCCATGCACATCCAGAACCCTATTTCCAAAATTTTGAGGAGTTCCATTACTAAGAGATATAATGCATTCTCAAAATTTGGGCGAGTCCCACAAGAAGCAATCAGTAGTCTATGCCGAAACTTAAACATCGGAGTCCCAAAATCCACTACATTTTTACTGCATATTGTGAGACAGGAAAGAAAATCTGAGATAAACTTGGAAATAAGAGAGGGATTCAAATTTGATTGGTATAAATTCACTTCTCTAAATCTAAAAGAAGTACAAAGGGTCCAACTACATAAAATTTTGATGTTTTTTTTTTTTATTTAAACTACATCTATAACTCTGTTGAGCTGAAGACACAAACCAATGTTGAAATAACTATCTCAGAATAATCTGGAAAACTGCTGTATATGCACAACATTAAAGTGCAAACTATAGGTTGAAGCCTAATACCAGAACCAGATTTAAAGTCTTCTCAAATCAAACATCCACTTTGAAAAAATCAGTTAGAAAGGAAATTTATGGAGTAAACTATCTGTTTTGAAATTAAGCCACATTATGAAATCAATCCAGTTAGATGATATGGAATCTGCCCTAAAAAACAGATAAATTCCTCTTTTAGTCTTTTCTTTCCTCCTTTTTTTGAAAATATTCTTCCACAACAAAGAAAGACAATACACTACCAATAATACCATAAAAGTTATTATTTCAATATGTAGTGCACCAACTGCCCTGATTCTTGCATGCAGTGTGTGCTTCATGCATGAAACATTTTCTTTTCAATTGGTTTTTGAAATCCAACAATTTCAACTTTGGTTAAATTATTAGAAATAATTTCATACAACCATCAAAAGTTTTATAACTGCCAAATATATGTGTGCAATGTTTTTTTATAGCAATAGTATGTAATGACAAAGTCATTCAATCATTATTCAGTGTTTACTTGCTTTTCAAATTGTGGCATCACTTTTTGAAGATATGTTCAGACGAATCCAAGTTTAATCTTAATGACTGCAATTAAATTCTCAATATATTCAGCTTACATATATATTGGTTTCAATATAACATATTGTTCTTGAATGATCACTCTTGCCTCAGTGAGAAAATACATATGAAATGCCAGTCCCTGTAGGCAAATATATGGCATATATGTTTTAACTATACTTAACTGTTTTATTTTTGGCTCAACAATAAAGTTGAAACCTATCAATGAAAGTTTATATCAGGGGCAGATTAAGTTGCTGGCCTGTTGGCCCAGGCCAGCTGACTTAATTTGCTTTGATTCAGTTAGGTTTACAGTTAACAGGACCATCGGGCTAGTTTTATAAGTTCAGATTGAAATATATCCGACATTTTGTGGTTTTATTGCTATGTACATTGAATTTTTTATTCGGAAGTGCTGATCATGACAACCCATTTCCAGGCAATCAGGATTTCAACAATTCCTATGTGCCTTGAAAGATGTGCCTTTGACCCATCCATGGGTCTGCAGTCTTATTTTGACCAATATACTTAATTTCATTGCTTGTGTTGCAAGCAGCTACCTTTTTTTTTATACCTGAATCGTTTTGTGACTATTGTATTTTCCAGATAATAGAATGTAACATTTTTTGTAGGTCTGATGTACAACTAGGCAACTTATATGTGAACAAAACAAAAAAAAACAAAAAAAAAAAAACCCAGCAGAATGAACAAAAATTGTAATATACCAGTACAAGATGATATTGCATTTTTTATGAGTACCTGCTAACAATGATTGTGACTGAAATAGATTGTGTAGGACTGTCACTTATAATGGTATACAGGATAATTTGAAAATTGCTGTAAAGATTACTTCAATAGTAAACCATATATGATGTCAGACTCTTCATCTTTGCGTATTTGCTATTTCACATATTTTCAAAAACAAGAATAATTTTTTTAAATATATCAACAAAATAAAGAATTATTTGCCAATAATTCATATGCAAACATCATTAAATGTTTCACTGATGATCTTGAGAAATTGCCTTCCATTGTCCATTATATCAACAAATTTTCGTCAACATAATGGTTACCATATCATAAGAAAAGGTGCGGCTGATTTCTTGGTGCAGCTTCTATGTGGATCAAATCGAAAATAATCAATAAAATCTGGCTCTGCAACCCATATACTGGTTCAACTTCTAACCTGGAAAATACAGTAGACTCAGAATTTAACATTGAACTTTTATATTACCTGTCGATGTCCTTCATCTTCTTCCCATGGCAATTTATTTCTTCCTCTGCCAGCACTCATGAATCGCCGACTGGTTGCTGGTGTTGCTGCTTCTATGACTGCTGGAGTTGAACGTGCAGATGAAGATGTCACAGATTCCACCTCCATTGTATCGGATCTTGATATTTGGCGAGCAGAACCAGTACTACCGACTGCCATTATCCAGTCAAGATCAGCACCAAGAGATTGAACAGGTGTTCGAGAGGAGGCAGAGGAAGGAATAGGAGTAGCATACTCAACAAGGCCATCAGAATTCAATTTAGGAAGCTGACGCCTTGCAAGTCTTGCCTGAACAGCAGTCATAACCCCCTCCCCCTCAGAACTTAGTTCCACACCATCTACAGCATGCACAAGAGGTTGTAGTTTCCCTAGTCCCATGGCTTGTGCAATCACAGCTAAACATTCAAGTGCAGCTTGACGAACTTGTCGCTTACTATCTGTTAGAACAGGGGCCACAACTTGACAAATTTTGGGCAAGTCAAAATCATAACTAGGAAAAGTTAAAAGTGCTGCTATGACGATATTTAATGTTTCTTGACGAATTCTTGAGTTCCTGTGTTGCAAGTTTTCACATAGCACTGCCAGTACAGGTTTTGCTTGATAACTTTGCATCATCTTGGTTGCAACCCTCATCACAGCTTGACGTACAACTATCTTATTATCACCCATACGTTTTGCCAGGATGTTTGAAAGGGGTCGCAGAAACTGTTTAACGTTTGTCCCTAATTTTTCCACCAAAGAATTCAGTATTTCTAATGTGACAGTTGTTATCTTAAAATTTGAATCATCCATGAGATTGTTTAAAAAGCTAATAAAAGGCATCATGTGTGGATGAAGATTTCCAGTAACATCACTACTTTGCAATTCTCTCACTATAGACTTCAGTTCTTCAACACCTTGTGCTCTTAGCTTGAAATTCTCTTGGTCATTGATCAATTTCATAACATGACTAGGAATAATGCCAAATTCATAAGTTTCAACAATTTGTTGTCGCCCTGTATTAAGATGATTTCCATTGTCTGGTTTTGAAGGTTTTGAAAACGCATGTTGTTTAGAATTTCTAGGGGTAGGGGCTTGGGACAGAATTGGATCAGATTCAAGATCCATTCCTGTTAACTGGCAATAGTATCGTTTCAAAGGTGTTGACAATTTTTGGATGTAAATCGCAAACTCTTTCTCCCCAACTAGATTCTTGATCTTGTCCATGGTCATTAATGCACAATCCCTGAGGTTATCTCCAACAGATGAATTATCAAGCAACTTTTTTGCCAGAGATTGGGTTATCTCATAGAAGTTTTCACGTTTGAAATCTGGTGTAAATAGCATAGGTAATGCCACCACCGTCTCTTTAATTACCCTTGGGTCTGTGTTTTCTAACCCATGTTGAACAATTGCTCGTAAAAGGCCTTGTACTTTGTTGGTATGTTTCATGTACACATGCAGGGTTTGAATCACAGCTCGTCTGACAGTTATCTTACTCTCCCCAATGTTCGGTATGAGTTTTCCCAAAATGCGTGACATGCAAATGTCCAAGTCATCTCCGAATTGGGGAATGACTTCATTAATAAGTTGTATACACTTGAGCCTAACGTCCCAATTTGAGTCCGCGAGGGCCAAGGAAAGACCATTGAATATGGCAAGAGGATCTGTGTATGGTAAACGTCCTCCATTTCTCCTGACGGTAATTAATAATTGTTCCAAAATCTCAACACGTCTATTGAAGCTCTCATCACTTAGCTGATCGAGAACCTCATTTTGTTCCATATTCCACAGCCCCGGCGTATTTGTATCTAGGTACGATGCATTAAATTCATGGACTGGAAACTTGGCTACATGAACCTTGGCTACTTTACCAGCCATCTAACCTAAGGACAGGAATAAAATCGAATAAAAAATGTGACCCGGATCTTTCCCAAGTCAAACCTCAAGTTGGTGTAATCCTCCGTCTGCATGGCATACATTTCATCGTCCACAGCATGACTTAAGGCTCACATGCATCCACAAATATCACGTTACTGTTCGGCCATTGTAGAGCTGTCAAAGATGGCGAACTTCTCCACAACAACACAAACTATGGTGGTCACATGACCACTCATTGAGAAACCCGTATGTCGAATAAGGATCCGTAACTTTATTCAATATGGAACGAACTCAATTAATCTGATTATTGTTACTCACAGGTGCATATTTGTCACATAAAATGTATTCCATCTCTCGTTTATTGTCAAATAAGGATACGCATTCAGTCTTTGCTCACATTAAGGGGCGTACTGTTTGCTGAAATAAGAACTTCGATAATTAACAGCTATGAATAAAACGAAACGCAACCATCTGTACAAAACACAACTGGAAATATACCATTACTAATAGTTATCGTTCCTAATGCGCGTATACTATCTTTTTATATATGTTACGATTTCATTGCAAAATAAAGAAGTTATATGTTGGCTAAAACAGTGAGACATTCTTCTAAAATTATACACCATAAATCACAAGAACCATCTTATTGTGACAGTGCATGCTAAATTATTTAGAAACCTGATAAAATATCAATGATATACATCCACTTCTGACGTGAAGAAATGTATGAACTTAACTACTTCAGAAGTTTGGCCAAATTTACACAAAGTGGTAATAAATCAACCTGACTTCTTTCAACATTTTCAGATATCTGAACCAAAATGATATTTCTGCTTTGGAGATACGGAAATTAAACGGTTCAAAGGGCATAATTAGTTCCTTTCACGTTATTTCAATGCGAATTTCTTAAATTATTTCGTAAATTATTCATTGCGATTTTAGAAACAACTTCAAATCAACCCATCAGGTGAACGTTCAAATTTCATTCCACGAAGGCAGTTAAAGGCAGATGTCATATCTCTATGCAATTCTTCTAAGCTTTTATATTGATATTAATCGGTTATTTTTCAACGGTTTTGTCTTTAATGAAGCCAGTATGTTCAACATTTCAATGCTTTGTAGCTCTATACATACTGCAATATTTTTGACACTCCTATTTATTTACATTTACTTATTTTCTGTTTTGTATCATACGTGGACCGACTATAAATCGTTATTCATCCCATGTCTAGCTTTATTTTTAGATATTCCCAATTTAAGTAAAATAAGAAATAAAAGCTTTTTGTTAGTAGCTGGATTCCTTATTTAAGAATTATAGTGATTGATAATTATATCACCACAAGTAAATATAGATACGCATCCCTGGATCTAGAACAGTAGTCATGTCTCCGAAAATACCAATATCTCTTTTTTTTCTCGTGTCTCGTGTCAAAGTTAAATACAAGACTTAACAACCATTTAAAGACATTTTACTCGTACTTAACAACATAACGAGACTTGCTAAAGGTTTCGAGGTATGTGCGTAAAATTGAGTAAGTTTTCATGTCGCTGCATGTATTACACAGCGTACTGAGACTTTTTCTCCATGTACTTTATTGATATGGTGTATGGCACTCATCGGTGAACTTTCAATGGGTTATGTAACTGGGTGTAATAATCCGGCCACTGGTCAGTTAATTACGTCGACAGCACGCGTGTATCCCGTGAAGTATACATTTACTGATTCTGTATGCTAATCAGAGAGGTATCGGTCAATATCAGATCACTTACTTATACAATTGATTAATTTTGGTAATCTAACATCTAAACACCACACACCATAGCCTATATTGTATTGCTTGAAATATCTTTATTAACATTTCATGAAATTATCCAAAAATCGAAAAAGTTTGAGATCATTAGGTTAAAAATAACTAGCAAACAATTGAAAAAACATAATTAACACTAAGGAAGAGTTTTAAATGTTTAATGAATATATCACAATATCATATGCGTAATAACTATTTAGATTCTTTCAATGATACGTCCTGTAATCTGATCGGGTTTCTTTGTCAGTTGTTATGTCGATCCGCACCCTGTTTCGGAATATATTCTTTGGAATACCAGTTACAGTTCTAGCAGTCTCTAATCAAAGCAAGTAGTAGCGATTTCTCATTCATTGAAGCAATAAATGTTTTTAATTTACACCTTTTCCTAAACATTTTTGTAGATATTTTCACCTTTTACAAAATACCTTACGATAGCAGGGAAAGAAATTTGATTCTCCTCTTTATAACTATATCTGTAGTTTTTGTGATAATACTGATGAGAATATTTTAATATTTTGATAAAATTTTGTTGGAGCAGCATTTTAAATGGATATTATGACCACACAACAAAACAAGAAATATAATACGTATATCATTGAAACGTGTCAGAAAATAATTTGTTGGAAACGTCGTGTAATCGAAATTAGGAGGCCGTTTTAGCTGCTGTTTTTAAGACAGAAACATTTACCCTCTAACAAATAAAATTGTTGCGCTATCGATGAAAGTAACTGCGGTTTTCACCAATATTCAAATGACTACATCAATTTTTTTCTCGAGTAAATAATAGTGCATTTATGACACATATACCATATTGATAAGTTTTTCGACGGTGATTGGCAATTAACATATTGTTGATAATAAAATATAAGCACAGTTCAAATACATGTATGTAGTCGTTGGACGTATTTGTTTCGTCTGTATTTTCAACTGAGGAAATACTTCGTCGTTTCGAAAATTTCTGTAAAAAACGACAAATTATGTGTAACTTAACAAACATTTCCCAAGGCATTGGCGAGAACATAGGTCAATGACCAGTACTGACCAGTGTTCATTTCGATGAAGCTGAAATTGAGATAAACGACCACTTTCGATCTATGTCAACTGAGAGCGTCTGCTCTGTTTATTACGAGGCAGTACAGGATAATAGTTATAGATGTTTCCTATACTTTGCATGCATGTTCTGACTTCTTTTAGATATGTACACGTAACAGGAGCCATTTGAACACTCGGTAACGGGTTTACATAGCGCGAAATCTTGGAAGCCAGACTGTTGAAACAAAGCACCAATTTCGACAACAGCTGGACACAATCTGAAGTCAAGACAAAGCAGTTAATATCACGGGAATAAACAACTTAAAGAACTGATTCAGGCTGGACGCATCATTGCTGGCAATTTCTACATGAAAACTTGCAGTAAACAAGAGATCCGAGAGAAATCTTGGCGCCCAACATCGTTTGATCTTTATTTGTTCTTTGAAAGTTTGATATTTTCCCTTCTTTTCTCTTATCGTCTCTGTTTTTGCTCTTAATGATAAGAAAGATGAACATTCCTTTGGAGAAATAGCGATAGTATGTTTTTACTGCCAAAATCCAAGACATTACCTGGAAGCCATTTTGATTTTCTGATCAGTCCCAAAATCAAAAACAACAGACCAAGGGAAACAAAATGAAACTTGGGAGAGATCCATTCTGTACTTCTTAAGAAATAGAGATAAAAGCGTAACTAGGCGAAATCCAAGATGGCTGCCTGTTGACCATTTTTTTCCTTATTAAACCATCTCAAACTAACTTGCAGTTTCTTCTACTGATGTTTAAGTTTCAGATTCCTAAAGCTTGTAAAGTTGAAATAACCAATGATGTGTTCATCGCAGACGGCTGGTTTGCAAAAAGTGAGCACAGAATTATATACATGCCCATTTTATTTCATCAGCACATGCTTGTTTTATGGGCGGGCTAAGCATATGGGCTACACTTTGATTGCAAGTCAATTTGAACACATAACTGGCCTGAATTGAACTTTATTGTGTTTCTGAATGAAATTAATTTCCAAAGGCATGGTGTAACTGAAGTAGATTGTGTCATATCAATTCTGTCCATGGTTTTGAAGAGGAAATATTCATGAATTCTCTGAAAAAATGAGGAAGTTTTTCTTTAGTGAGAAATTTGGATTATTATGATCTTCTTTAAACTGTATTATCAGTAAAGCATGCATTCTATTTGCTTAAAGTTCTCAAGAACTTTCACAATACTGATACATGTATTTTGAATTGTTTTCAAATCAAAGATCATTCAGATGACATGGAGATTTTCCCCGCTTGTTTATGTTTTATCAGTGTTTTATAACCAGTTTCAGTCTTGAGGTTTGTAGTATATAAATAATTACCACGACTATAGATATCTGATGATTATTGTGGCATTAGGTCACTTTCACCAACTGAACTGACTTTTGCATTGTTTTGTATTTGGAGGAGTCAGAGTGGTCTCCTGACAGCTTTATAGAGGATTTTGCAGAAGGTTGGGGTAAGTTTTGATAGTTTTTGTTTATAAAACCTCACATGAAATAAAAACTCAACTTAGATCCTATGACACTTATGTAATGGAAAGTTATGAGATAAACCAGTTTGTAATTACTCTGTTGTGAAGGTAACATTATTCATACCAAAATATTGGAATCTTACCGAGTAATCAGGCAGATTAATCCAAATCTAAACGAAATAAATTAAAAACATTAACAAATAAAATAATTCTCTCAGTTGTTTCAAATCATTTGAGCACAACATACCTATGTCACTTTTGTAAGTTAACACTAAGTGCATTAGTGGTTAACAGTTTTTTTTTTGTGTCTCTAGAAATTAAAATTATGTTGAGAACACTGTCCTTTTGGACTTATTCAAAATGAAAACAAGTTATGAAGTATATCATACAAACTAATCTTAAATTTACACTTGGAAGGAGTTCACAGGCTTGGATGGATAACTTTTGTGAAACATATTTTTGATGAATCTGGTTAAGCAATTATTTTTATTCATGATAAAGCATTGTATTCAAGACCAGTTTATACAGAAATGACTTTCAGACATTGAGATCTTATTAAGGACAAACCTATTTAATATATTTATAAAAAAAATAACTTTTGAAGATTACTTCATACATTTGTAAACTTCCGTGCAATGAATAGAGTATGTCTCACTCGATTCTGTACCACAAATCTGCAAATTCCAATTGAAACATGAAAATGTGGCTGTATTGCTAAAAAACAAAATAATATGTCATATGTGCAACAATAATATCTTGGAAAGTGTCACTATTTATTCATATGCAAACTTAATGAAATTAAAAATATGTGTGCAAAATCTATTCCACTGTATTACTGCAATAATCCCAATTCTTAAAAAATAAAGTGGACTTGTATGTATATACAAGTGAAACTATTTAAGAATGTATGCTGTTTCTTAGAAAATTGATGTATTTGCTATAGATATATAATTGTATTAGTACTACAATATCATAGTTATCTGATTTCCATTAAATTCTTATAATGATGCATTTACCGTCCATAAAATAACTTGATATTGACTAGTTTATCTGTCCATCTTGTCATGTGTTTAAAATGTGCTATTATATACCACGTTATCAATTGAAATGTGGCTGGGTGACAAATAAAATGAAATGAACCAAATGAACCACTCTCAAAAGTTTGAGGTTGACTGTCCTGAGGCTAAGAACTCTTTGTTTTCCATTCTGGAGCAGCCATGTAATTATAAGCTGCATGCTGAAGATAAGAACAATGATGAAGTGTTTTAGATATATTTTATTTGGATTAAGTTTGCATGTACAGGATAACATCAAATTTATCAATTCACAACAATGACTAAAAAGAGACTTTTAAATCATATTTAGATTAAAATCCAATCTTCTCTAAAAATAAATATATTTAGTTCTGAATGTTTTCCCCCCACCTATATCTGAAATAAAAAAAAACCAATGATATTTTTAACAACATATATTAATTCTGTTGTACAATGTACCTGTAACTGTCATGAAAAAATAAGTAAAAACAAAATACTGCTGAAATCTATTTCTGAAATTTTGTTAAAACTGAAGTACCTAAAACTTTATACAATATTGAATCTCAATTCTTCTTGCACAAATGACGTGTTAACTTGAGTAGATAAATACAATGAAAACTATTTTGATTTTTCCATACATATTTCATTACCTAGTATATGATCCATTTCATCCACTTCAAATTCATTAATAAATTCACATACATTTAACTCAATGACTTAAGCACCTAACAAACAATATCATTAAAACATAACCATATGTACTTTTTGTACTAGTATTATCACAGGAAGTTTAAATCAAATAAATTAAAAAACAAGGCAGCAACAAGATAAAATATACAATAATTTTGTTCTAATCTTCCATAACATGTATAGGGCCAAGTCTTTAAAATGACTTTGAATCCATGATTAAAAAGTCACTTGAATACATCTTCTTATTGGGTCCATTAGTTTGAAAATTAAAAAAAAAAAAAAAAAAAGACTCATATAAGAGAAGTGACACATCATCAAAAATACTTCATGAAGAAAGTACAAGTTTGTTGGACGAGGTTCTTACTCTGTAGACATTGGCTGTTTATAAATATTCTATAAAACTCAAAAAAGGAGGAAAATTTTCTTGTAAAATTGTTAAGATAATCAGGCAGTAAACATCTTGCCACACTTTCATACATATACCCGGTACTAATAACTTTAAGATACAACCTATAGCATAGGAAAGCATGTCTCACAGGAAATAATGAATACAGTTCATAATAACAAAATACAATTCTACAAATTATGAAGGTAAGCATTACTGAAGTTATCACAATGTAACAAGAAAGCATTATTGAAGGTCTTCATTTCTTATTCTATAGGAATATCTTTATCTGTATGTTCTTATGAAATTTCGCCTCTTCTAAAACAGCGGCATGATGATGGGTCCATATATTAATAGATATACTGAGTATCAAGTTTCATGATCGTGTTTGAACTTTGATCACTAAACATTTCCAACAGGATGATGACATAAATGTAAACTTAAATGCTGTGATCTTTTATATGACTATGTTATCATGTTATAAATGGTTTAAAATTAGAACGTTCTTACAAGGCCTGTGTATGGCATACAATAAAATCTTGATATATTGACCGTGGTTTTTATATGGTGTCTCATCTGATCACAGATACTATGTTATTTATGGTCCTCTTTTTTAGCAGTTTATGTGATCTGTACACACTGTGCATGTATATTTTCCTAACATTATCACCAACTCTTAATAATGACAATACAACACAAAATTAAAATTGCATTCAATATACCACGCTATCTTTTATGTTCCTGAATGTTACACATATGCCACTACATTATTTGTTATACAGCTGTGTACGTATTCTGGGGTTATCATAAAGCTCCAGATATTGAAAAACTCTATATCACATTTCTTAAGTCATTACTACTTAACTAGGACTAAGAAAATCAACAAATACTGCTTTTTCATACATTGATTTAGGAAGATTTCCTTTAGAAATTCTCAGAAAAGTTAGAATTGTCGAATATTGATTAAAGGAAATATTTTCAAATAATTATGTACTCAAATGGTGTTATGATGATATGGAAGAAAACAATGACCCTTGGATCCTTAATATAAAACCTTTTAAATGTCGGCCTTGGATACATAATTTAAGATACCAATAATAGTTCTGCTTTCATTGTATTGTTTATAAACGACATTTATTTGAAAATTTTCAACAAGAATGTCTTATGAAAGCTAATCCTTCATCTAAAGGATCTTTATACCAACATCTGGTTGAAGGCATTCAACTCCAGTCATACCTACATAAGCCAGTTAATGTTGATTTTTAGAAACTTATTTCTAGGATCTGCTTATCTGTACATGATTTAGCAATTGAACGTGGGTGATACAGAGATGTACAAGGGGAGAACAAAGTGTATTTTATGTAATGAGAATGATATAGAAGAAAATATCGTTTTATTATTGAATGTAAGTGTTATGCAGATATTCATACCAAATTTATTAAGCCACATTATTTCAATAAGCAAAGTATGTTAGTGTTCAGCTACCCAAAGTCGAAAATATACAAGAACTTAATAATTTAGGAAAGTATCTAACATCAGCAAATAAACGTAGGAAAGATTTATTGTCACAATTAAACATAATGAATGATGGCATAGTGTGCATGATGGTGAGAGTGTGAGTGTCTTTGTCCTTTTGAAATGTTATTTATACAATGAGTTGTATAACTTATGGAAATAAACTGAATTGAATTTGACATTTCAAAGCCTTTCTTCGCATGCCAAGGTTGTTTATAAGGTACCAGTAAAACAGGCCAATCTATGCTGTGGTGGTTAAATGTACCCTTGGACATTTTACCGTAATAGCTCTGGATGGCTTGGGGCCAGCCTTCTGAATGTTTTTGTTCGGCCACTACAAGGAGAGTTGCTTCAAAATGAGTGAATGTTCATGGGGTCACAAACCCAGCGAACAAACTCTTTAGGATTTACTTCAAGTTGGTAACAAATTGCTTAATACAATACCTACAGCAACTTTCCATGAAACTTGTGTTTTTCCATCCAATGGAACCAAATATACTGGCTAGATAAACATAGTGCAAGAATGTTCAGGTCTTATTCAGTAGATTTTGCTTGAATTGGAATTTCATGTTATGATGAATATATCTAAATAAATAAAAGGAGTGTATGCCTATTGATTGTAGGAACATTATAAGGTATCACATAAAATATTATACATTATCTACAGAAGTAAAGAAATGGTTGTAACAGGTTATAACTGGTTTTTGATCCAGTTTCTGACAGGTTTTTGACTACCTACCATAACAAGTTTCATGATGGAAAATAAGTTTTTAAAAAGGAAGAAAATACAAACTGACCTTTACATATGACTAGACAAATATTAATAAAGCTGGAATGACTCAATGCGGCTAAAAAAATCACTGACCTTTCAACTTGATATTTCTTGATACTGAAGAAACAAATTACGATTTTTGAACAAAGATCATGAGAACCCAAGGAATGTGTTGAGTCCTCTGTTAAGTCTTTCCCACATATTTTCATGGGCAGTAGACACCTCGGAATCAGTAGTGGTGTCCTCCTCTGATACAATATCTTCAACACAAGTGTCATGTCGAATACGGAAATATGACTCAATGTAGCCTCTACACATTGGGCATCGATCTATTTGAGTAAAACATGACTGACATACACAAGTATGACGACATGGCAGCAATGCAAAGGCTACAAGGTCCGCCTGACACACAATACATTCTTCAACCTGATCACCACTTAGTTGTTGCCCTGGATTACTTTCTTTTGACAACAGTATGTCTTGGCACATTGATCTCCCTGTTTCTCCATGGGTATTGTGTCTTTGGTGCAAATCATTTCCATATTCTGTGCTATTACTAGCCTCTCTGTAACATTCTATACACAAATCTTTATAAATGTTTCTTAACTTTCCGCACTTGGAACATGAACCTGAGTCTAGAACATTTTCACCCCTGGAAGCACCATCAAAATGAACAAAAGCTTCAGAAAAACTAGGTGAACCTTCACTTTCCTGAACAGACTCTGTATCTTGTGTTTCACCTGGATGTGCAGAACAATGTAGATCTTCTGATGTCGATGTTTCTGATGTGACATTGGTTTGACTGACAGGTTGGGATGCTGTGTGATTGGTCCCCGAGTCAGGTGAGGTGGATATAAACAGTGGCTACAAAACCAAAAGTTTTGTTCTGAAGATTTACCATAATACAAATGTCTACCAACAAATTAAATTTTTCTTATAACATAAAAACTCTACCTCATTGAATTGGACTTTCAAATTCATATATGTAGTACTGCAACATTGATCCAAGAGGCAACAAAATCTCTTATCATCAAAACCACAATAATTTCTATAAGTTCAACAATATGTCTGTCACATTTTATATCAGATTATTTGGGAAACTAGAACACAATATAAGAAGGGAATATATAATTAAAAATATTCTGAATATGCATCAAAATTGTCTGTATATAAAGCAAGGTTACAAAGGCAAATGTTTTACCTGTAATGTAAAGACTCCCTGATTAGAAGTTTTTAGATATTGGTTCAGGATGTGTGAATCCTGCTTGCAAATGTTATCCTTTAAATGAATTACACTGAATACAGCAACCTGACAAAACACAAAAATGTGAAACAGCTGATATGTATAGCAATACTGTTAACCTGACATCTCAAAATAGCAGACTGAATCAACGAACTGAGAAATTAGTTCTTTTTTACATATAAATTATGTTTTCACAATATTGCTTTACAGAATGAATGCAAAGAAAAGATGTTCCTTTTCAAATCTGATAAATAAAATATTGTGTGCTGATTATAAATATTTTCTAGGACTCCATCATGACTTATGTTGATTCCTGCAACCATTAATACAGTCAGTTACATTTGCTGCTTTTTACACTGGATATCACAGAAAATCTTGAACTACCTATACATGTATGCACAATGTATGGGACTGTCACATTTTACCCTGCAAGTCCTGTTTCTTGAAATTAAGTCTTGTAGTGCTCACATTTATTAACTTCCAAAGATGAATTTTGATCAATTGAAATATGTCACAAAAGTGAAGGAAAAAAAAACCTAAGGGGCCTGCATTGCTCACCTGGGTAATTCAGCTATTCAGTCATTTAACAAAGAATTTCATATATGACAATTATTTCTGAAATAATTTCCCTATTCTGTCTTGGCTATGTGGTCAAACAGAAGTCAGATTCACCATTCAAAAAATTGCTTCAAACCAAACTCATACAATATCCTTATACTGGAGAAGGATTTTAAGAACTTAATTTCTGCTTTTGGGCCCTACATCTCTGATGTCAGACTCCTGGTTGATTAATACAAAATTATATTCAAATCAACTAAGTTTGCTTCAAGCCAAATCAAGACAGAATCAAGGCATTCCCACAAAAGAAAGATTTTAGAGACTTTACTCTTCACTATTCGGCCCTGCTCCTCCTGCCCCAGAAGGCTGAGAACCCATTTAAACAAAATTGATTCCCCTTCACCCAAGTATGATTCAGACCAAATTAGGACAGAATTCTGCTATTTCTTCTTCAGAAGAAAAAACTCCTTTATTTCCATCAATTAGGGTCCTGTCCTTCCCACCCTAAGGTACAGAGACCCAAGCTCAGGCCAAATTGGGTGGACATTCCAGTATTTCTGTAGAAGAAGGATTTAAAAAAAGAAAAAAAAGGCTCTATTTCACCTGTTTGTTTGACCAGGTGAGCTAAAAGAAACTTGTTCAGGGAAAACTATTAAAAGTTTCTTTATGCTTTCACTTACAATTTTGGGATTTGTAGCATTTTCCTCCTCTGTAGATTCTGGTAGGTAGGTGATCACTACGACTGGGTATTTTTTTCTTGGAGATTCCCCTAGTTCAGCAGCTGTCATCTCCCCAGGGCATTTAATGTGTTCGTGTCGCAAGTCACAGGGATTCAATCTGAAATACAGGACATACCAGAAACCAATGTATCAATTTCATGGTTTTCTACATTTTGAAATAAATTGTTATTGCAGTGTTCTGACAGAGGGCAAGCTAGTATCTATGTTGATAACCAATACAATGACAAAGCCCAATAATGTCATATTGGTTTGCATACTTAGTTTATCACCCTACGAACAGCCTGTGTCATTATGAGGTATGACACTCTATTAATGACCATCTCACTAAATAACTGAGGGCTGATACTGGAAGTCCCACGGCATGTTCAATTGTCCAAACCATAATAGTACATGATGGTCATTTCTCTCAGCACAAACTGAACCCAGGTGAAATCATCAAACCACACACCTCAGATCTTGTCTGACGTTATTAATCTACCGACTTAGCTACTGAAAGTCAGCACAAAATTTGCAACATAGATATTAAAGTAAGATCATTACTGGAATATGTACCCTTACAATGCAATAATTCTTTAACAGCTGTTCTTCAACATATGCATAACATTTTAGAATTGAGAAAGAAAAAATGAGCAGATTTTTGACAATTGGTTGACATCTTGAATTACATGGAGGAAAATAGAAACATATAGTGGGACAGGTACATATGTATTTGATCAAACAATCCAAGCAGGGTTATGAAGGAAAATGCCTTACTCTTTGTTTTCATTACGGAACAAAGTATAGCCTTCCAGCCAGGACTTGCCATGTAGACGTTGTAAGATGTTTTGCCATGGTGCCTGCATGGCCTTATGGAACTCCACTAGATCTATCCCCCAATACACTTGTAAAATACATTTCTTCAGTAGCGAAAGCTGTATGTGAAGTCCATCTGGTCACATAGAGTCGAAAAAAAAGTAAACTTGATCAATACAGGTCATATGATGTCAATAACATCCTACTGAAAGTTTAAACACCAATATATGCATCATCTGAGAAAACTTCCACTCAGTAATTATGCACATGTAACATTTAAAACAACACTTTTGTGACATAATATCACGGGTAAAAGGCAGATGTATAGTCATTCCAGGGCTCACTGTGAAGTCTGAAAAGGGTGTATATGTGATTTTATAGTAAATACTGACCTCTCATGGAAATGTTCAAAAGATTTACCAACTTTGGTTTGGCAAAGAAGGCATGTTTACAGAAAGTGAATATCAACATTTTAATATCAATACCAACACATGATATTGTCTTGAGCATTTATAAGTTAATTTTAACTGGATCAATATAAATAGATTATTATATTTTCTCTTTGATTTTTTTAAGAAAGTTGCATATATTGGGGCTTTTAACTTTTCATCAATTCATATACATTTGAAACTTTACTGTTTCATATACGAAAAACACACTATGGCAAAAACAATTACTGTAACAACACTGTTACACAGATCTTAGAATTTCATCTCCCAACCCCCCCCCCTTCACCCCTACTCAAAGCAGCTCTCAAAGTTAAACTTATTTTTTCCAGGCAAAAAATCATCCTTGCATAACATGTTGTCATGAGTATGCATAATCAAATGATTATCAGTTAACAAAATATACTTCATACATAAGGACATCCTTTAACTCTTTCGGCGCCAAATATTTCTCACAATGTATAGCTCAGCACCAAATATTTCTCACAATGTACAGCTCAGCGCCAAATATTTTCCGAAAACAAAGGCAAAAACTGTCGACTAAAGTTGCCTATGGCGGCCTGTCTGCATGTCGATTTTAGTCGCCTACGGCGCCAAAAGGGTTAAAAACTTGTCCAACCACTTATAGCGTTCTGAGATGAAAATTCTTAACACTTTAACATGATACGTTATATAAAAAATACTTGCTAACTAAAATTAATTTAAAAACTCAAACTTTAGTATTTGATGTTTGTAAAAATCCTCTCCAGCTTCAGCAAATCTCACCTTTGAGACTACTACTTGGCGTCATTTTCACAGAGAATGGGTTGACCATGTCTGTAACACATCTTTCAACAGCAAGATTGACTTGTTGCACAGATGTTGAATTGAGATTCATAAATATATTTTCATTGTTCAATCTGAAAAAAAAAAAAAAAAAAAATGAAATTTTATAATATATATGATAGAATAAAATCTTTTATAACATGACCATTAGAAGATTTGAGTGTGATGTTTTGATAAATACATGTCACCTACATCAGACAAATAACCAGTGTGAAGCATACTAGCACTGATGTAGGTTGTGTAAGAGATGGTAAGGAATTAATTTTCAGTTGAATTTATAACATGTACGCTAAGGTTGAAAATAGTTTGAGGTGATAGTAAACAGATTATAGAAAAATAAAAGGTGTGCAAGATGGAATGCTAGGCTTTGTTTAACACTTAATCATTGATGTGAGAGAGTCTCTGGCACACCTCATCTCTTCAAAATGGTGTTTTGTCGGATGGAGGTAACTGTGAAGTCTTTGAAACGACACATTCAAATCTTCTACTGGTTGTGTTATAAGAACTTTTATTCTGTTGACATGTACAGTAAAGTGTACTATCAATTTCAAGGAGAAAAATCAAACTACTTGTAATTTCCTCTCATGAACCTAGTAGTGAGTATTTCTGAACCCAAACCAATGATTTTTTTTTTTTACCAATTCAAGAACATGTAGACAAATGATCAGGCATTCATGTTTTGAAATTCATCGAAGATTTAAGTTGATTAGACTGTATAGAATTTGACAAATTGGTGACACATGAGCCTGAGTTATGAGCAACTATCAGGTATATAAATTTAACTCATCCAGGTTGTGGCCTGAACAGTCTTTTTTCTAGTTGCACATTAGACCTGTCTTATCAGATCGATTTAACATTTCAATTTTTGTACCAGTAGATAAATCCCATATATCATATATGATGTCGTAGAACACGCTTTCAAGGGGGAAGGGGTTAAGTCAAAGAGGGGGAGAGATGGGGAAAGGGATGAGGGGTAGTTGGCTGCAGGTGGAACAGTGTGCTAGGGGGTTTCGAGATCTAAATCTACCGTAATCATTTTCATGTTTATTGAATAATCAAACCTCAAGGGTCTTGACTCTTGGTAAAAGTCCGATTATGGACATATCAAACGTTCAAACTCTCATTTTTAACAGTTGAAACGACCCTGCTCATCCCTTCGTATCATGATATCCCTAGACGGTTTATATTGCCAGTGCGGTCTTCATATAAACAGTAAAATCGCAAAAAGTCTTAAATATTTTTTCTTAAAAACTGTAGTGATGTCACGAGATGTCAAAGTTTACACCAAGCAAAATCCAGACGTGTTGGTCTTTAAAAAAAAATGCCCCCAAAAACAGAAAAAAATCCACTACCTCTCACTGACCTTACCTTAAAATGAACACAACCATAACAATAAAACACACGATTACTGTTAGAACTGAGTAGAAACTTGAATAATCTGCAAACCAGAAGAGCATCATCGACAAGTCGTCTGCCATGTTGGTATTATTCTTAGCCTCCTTCCGATGAAGAGTTCCATTATGAAAATCGCGTGTAAATGATGCCTTTTATTGGCCGATTCAAACGCCCAAGTAACGCAAATAATAATGAGTCTATGGATGTATCTATATGAGTTAAAAACCTTTCGACACCAAACGTATTTTCGGATGTTAATCGTCAAAGATTAAAGTACTTAAAGTACATATTTCAACAGAATTCCGTCATTGCTCAGAAATTTATAAAGCCTTTAAGTGATTGGTCGATAATATTGACCTTTTACCTATGGTAGTACGTATTGTATTTTTTGATTGGTTGAATATATAATCACGCCAATTCTCATTGGTCACTTATTAAAGTTAGCGTGTTATGTACCGAATAACAAAGGATAGAGGTAAATATCATGGTGACCAGTTCTAAATCAGAAAATGTCTCACAATATTGATTCATATATCGTCCAGAAACTTAATGAAATGCGAGTAAATAGAGTTATGTGTGATCTGGAACTTGTGGCTGAAGATGGGACGTGTGTGTTAGTGCACAGTGCCGTGTGGGTCGCAGCATTTGAAGATCCTTCCTGTCTGAGAGAAATGGGGAAGAAGTACACGTTATCATCAAAACAATTGGATATCTATGGAATTAGTGGAAGTGTGCTGGCAACTGTTGTAGACTTCATATATGGAATTCACGTGGAACCTAGTGATGAACTGAAAAGAGCTCTTGGAAAAATTGGAATGAAGAATTGGTTAAAATACCTACCTGCTGAAAAATGTCACGGGGAATTAAAGAAAAACTTTCATGGGAAAGATAATGATGAAACAAACAACAAAAACCTTACAGAACATTTAAATTTCAATAGAAGTTTTGCATCAACATCAGAATCGTTTACGCTTAAGGTTGAAAGTGATTACAATGATATGGAAAGTAATTACAACATACAATATCAAAAAGACAAAATGGAAAAGTTAAGTACAATTGATGAACCAGAACAAAGATTTTCAGAATGTGAAAACAAGGATTTTGATATCAGCAGAGTAAAAAGTGAACCAATTTCCCCTGGTGCTTCACAATGTTCATCTGAATCATTCAGCTTCACCGGTGGAATGTCTACTTCATCTGTTGTTGATTCAGATCAAATTGGAATTGACAGTACAGGAGTTTCAAAGGTGGAGCCCTCAGATGATGTCCCGCAACCTGCAAACCAAATTCTGCATACCGCATCACTGTTTGAAGCGACAAGTGAGAATGGTTCTGAAAAACTTTCTGAAGTAAATTCTGAAACAGCTCATGTAGGTCCTGTGGTTTTGAATGTGCTAAGTCTGGCTGACAACCCATGTAAAAGTTTGAAAGGGAGAAGATATTCGAAAAAGACTAAAAAACCAACATCTTCCCCACGGAGACTGCAAATCTTGCTTCCCAAACAAACACAAAACATGCCATATAAGAAACCATCAGCTTCTCCAACAGTATACAACATGTCATCTAGTGACACCTCAGAAGCAGGGAATGAACCTTTTGATCCAATTGGTTCTGTCAAGGATCATCCTTATGGCACAGCTGGATTTACTACATCAACCCCATTGAAAAGTGCAATAAGACATCCTCTTGGTCCAGAGCCTGTCAAACTATTTGTGAATAATTCTAACTTAAATTCCTTACAATTACGCGGAGCTACTGTGAACATAGCTGGAAATCCCAATGCAACAAATACATTAAATATCAAAAGTGTTCCATCTTTGTATTTTCCATCAGGATCATCCAATGTTGTTACAACAATGACACCAAAAACAACATCTGTGTGTTATTCAGTTAGAGCACCTGCTGCAGTAACATCTATGGACCTAGGTAAAAATACTGTTACTAAGAACTTGGAGGTAGCTCACAGTTCATACAATTCAAATACTCTGCCTCTTGGGCCTTTTCCTAATTTGCAAACTCTTGGAGCAAATCCATCTTCAAGTGTAATTGGAACTGCTGGATCAGCTCTTGCAAAGCCAATAGTGCTTGGACCCCCAGTAATTGGGCAAGTTCCAGTTTCTAACACCTTGACAACAGGGCCAATCATAGGTAACTTTGGAAGCAAGGTTTTACCAAACTCTACTACAACCTCATTGTCGCAGACTATCTCAGTTGGAGTAACCAGTTCTACTTCAAAAAACAATGTGGCTTTACAGAACAATGTCAGTGGAATCAATATTTTTAATAAGCAATTAGGACATTTTGTTTTAGTGAATTCCAATAGTCCTGGTAATCAGCAAATGATTCCAGAATTCCGTTTTGTTGGACCACCTCTAGCTGGATCAGTATCCTCTGCAAATACTTTGCAGAATTCCTTACCATTTGCAACTACATCAGCACCCACCAGATTCAGCTGTTTGAAAAATGTTATTGTTCCTTCTCAGTCAAACTCTAGTGGTATCCAAGTAAAACTCATTCAACCAAAAGGAGAGACAAAAATGTCTACAAAACTGACTGGCACCACAAACCAGAAATGTGATGAGCCTTCTTCATCAACCTTTCCCAAGATCACAGATTGTGAAGGAAAATCATTGGATACTGGTTCGTGCATTGAAGACATGTCTGCTTCTGTTAAAAAAACACTAGATATGCTAGAATCATCATCAGTTTCTTGGTGTCAAGATTCTACAGACATTGCTAGAAATGATTCAACTGGCAACCAGCAAGAATCTGCCAATTTGATAGCTAATACAACAGACGATGAAAAGCCCTATGTAATTGATCTAGGTTGTGAGGATGCTGATGATGACATAAATCCGCTTGAAATTCCCATTGCAAAGAATACTGTCAGAAATATAAGAATGAGACAGGTTCCTGGTATACTAAAGAATGCAGCTTTACAGTCTCCGAATAATGATGCAATAGCTAAAACTGATTCCACACAACTATCCTTACCTGTCAGAAGAAGGGGTCGTCCTCCTAAAAATCATTCAAGGAATTTGATATCAGAAGAATCAATATCTAATTATGTCAAAACAAAGAAAAGAATGAAATCCAAAAGGAAATCTGAATTACCAAAATGTTCCAGTGAACATTTAGATAGTGATCTACTTTCCAAGTTCCGACCAATTGCACCAAAAGCATTGAAATTATTGCCAAACTGATTTCATAAAATGTAAATTTGCTTAAAAGATAAGGGAAAAAACATTAATTGGACTCTTTGCTGACAAATTGTTGTAGTAAAAGGATGTAGGATTTATAGAGCTCTAGCTTTGCATTTTGAAAAAATAACAATGTAATCCCATGCGTTATTGTGCATCCTCACTACTCCAGTGGTTGTGGTCTCTTTTGCACCCTTGGAACATGTCGTGGCACAATTGAAGGCGCAAGCAAAGTAATTTGGTTTCAGGAGAAGAAAACTGACCAATCACAGGCTGATCTATGCCTTTCAAAGATTACAGAGGAGTAACCCTCAACTTCAAAGCCATTACAATATACCATTATTAACCTTGAGATTCATTTGACGTTCATCAAAGCAACAAACTATAGTCATTTCATCTTGTTCTCAAGGTGTCACACATGGAAGCTTCAATTTTGCCATGTTCCAGGGTTTGAGAAAGTGATTGTAACCCCTTAAGTATTGAGGATGGTTTTTGTGTTGTATGTTTGTTCTAAACTAATATTTCTTTTTACTTTAATGAATACAGCAGGTTTTTAAAGCAAAATGGCTATTTATAACATTTATTTAACTTGTACAGAAAATTTATTTGAGATTTGGAAATGATATTTTGGCAGACCTCTTCTTAAAACAAACTTCTTCCAACCTATTGCTTTTTTTAGTAAAGGTTTCATTTAGGACAAATATAGATTAATTAATAAGCATTCATTATCATATGCCAGGACAGTACTTGTTGTGGTATTGCATTATCTGTCTATCTGTCTGTTATTTGTCCACAGATCTTCTCCCAGATTTTTACCTCTCTCTTTCCTAGTTTTGTAGGCAAATCCATCATGACATGAGGTTGTGATTTTTTTTCAAACAATAGTTTGATTGGCTGTCTGTAGAAGATTTTGACTTCCTCTTTTTATTTTCATAATGTTAATTTTGTCTGCAGATCATTTCAGCAGATTTCTTTTAACTTGGTAGGCTTATATTTATCACTTTGACTATAAATTTGTGATTTCCTGACTAGCAGTTGGATTCAACTGTATTAGAAGAGTTACTTCCCCTGGTTATTTTCATGATGTTAATTTTATCTGCAGAACATTTCAGCAGATTTATTTTTACTTGGTAGGCTTATATTTATCACTTTGACTATGAAGTTGTGATTTCCTGACTAGCAGTTGGATTCAACTGTATTTAGAAGAGTTACTTCCCCTTGATATTTTCATAATGTTAATCTGCTCTATTAGTTTACATGTGATTTCTTTCAAACTTTATTAACAATGTATGAAGTTGTGTTTTCCTAAATAAAAACTTGGTGGGTTTTGTAATCATTACATGCAGCTGTGTCCATCATGTTTATGCTTCCCGAAAATGATCAGGGAGAGCATATAGTCTTTGCAATGTCTTTCTGTCCATCCATCCATCCATGTCGAGATCATCACTTTGCCTACAGTGAAACAAGGATCATGAAATTTGATGTATTCAATGATCATACTATTGGGATTTGCTGTGTATCAAATACAGGGCCTTCGACACCTCAATTTCCGAGTTGCTGCCCCTCATTGAAATTTTGTGTTTGGAACAAAACTTTTTATGCATTTAAGCTAGGATAATGAAACGTTGTGTATACATTCATCATACTAAGACGATGCACCATGTACAAAATTAAGGGCTTGCAACCAATTAATTACAAAGTTAGTTTTAACTAGAGCATAATTTTAAATTGCTTTCATTTGTATCAGGAGAATGAAACTTGAGGGATATTTGGACAATACTAAGGCAATGTGCAGTGTATCAAATTACAGAGTTATTGCCCTTTGTTAAAAAATTCTTGTTCAGAGCATACTTTTCACCATAGTAAAGCAAGGAACATGATATTCACTTTATATCTTGATCATACTTTAACAATGTGCTGTAATGAAATTCAGGGCCCATGATAAGAGTGTTAATGCCAATTCTTAAACATATCTTGTCCAGAGCATAACTTGGCTCGCCTTTAAGTCAGCATAATGAAACTTGGTGTATGTTTTAGCCATTACTGCTCTTTGTTAAAATGTTGTGTCCAATTAAGCAGGGGAACATTCATCAGTTTCACTGATACTCTTGTGTAGAAGAGTTATATTCCTTTGTTACTTTTCTAACCCATTTTGAAAATTGTAGGCATGGAATCAAAACTATTAATCACTGTTTTATTTTCATGATTTCATGAACAGCAGTTTGATTCATCACTATTTCGAAGACATGTTTCCTTTTTTCCAGGATTTTAATGTCTAGAGATTTGGCACAACCCTTCTCTCTAAAACCTTCTATCATCAAAATATATTTTGACACAATATTATCATTTCAATATTTGTATTAGTTTTGACATAATAAATCACAAAAATTTCTTAAGCATGGAACGCATGTAAATTGTTCAATGTAAATGGTACTATGGTTGAAAATTTACACCAGGAGATTTTCATTTAGTTAATGTAGACCAACTACAGGTACCAGCCTCATCTGTCAATACAGTAATACTACTGTAGTAATAATTTATGAGTATTGCCAGACAAGGCTGGTACCTGTGGACCATCTCTTGTCATCCGGATATCATTACCAAACTATTTAACTGCAGTAGCAATTTTTTTTTTCATGGAAAGAAAACCAAATCAAAGTTAGAAATCTATTTTGTTTTAACATAATTAAAACTACCCATCTTGCAATTTCTTCAAAGAAAGAATGTACTTTTAAAAGTCTGGTTTTTTGATGGTTCTGATATTTATTAATTTTATTTTGTCCTTGAAAATAGAGAAAATCAGAGCCCCTCAAGAAACATGAGGCCATCATCAGGTGTAATTACTTTCCTGTTGAAACTATTTGCCTACTACATACTAGTTATATGTATATGTAAGTTGTATTTGGGACCCAATTTATTAACAATGTAGACATCTACAATAACACATATAATTCAATTATCTTTATATATTTTATATTAAAAATCAAATTCTTGACAACAAGAAAAATAATTTTTCGATATAACAAGATCGATTCACTTTCTGATGTAAAAGAAATGAGTTTTTATATCAGAAAAACAAAACTGATATCAAAAACTCATTTTCTGCAGGATCTGATTGAGTACATTTATTTTTTATCATCAATTAGTTTGGTTGCCATTTTTAATCTGACAACATGTGAAAAATATTCACTCTGAAACTATTCCAAAGGAGAACTCATTTAGTGATAAAAGCTTGCTTATCTATTTTCTGATTGAAATCTCTCTCTCTCTCTCTCTCTCTCTCTCTCTCTCTCTCTCTCTCTCCCTTTCTCTCTGTCTCTTTCTCTCTCTCTCTCCTATTCTCTCTGTCTCTTTCGCTCTCTCTCTAAAGAATTCCTTTTTTCTGATCTCAAATAATCATTTTTGGTTTCAAGAATTATTATCTGATGTCTGAAAATAATGAAAAAATGATAAAACAGCACCATGTATACCAGTGGCTGTTAATGTATTGTTGATATCTTGCTGTCATCATTTGGAATCCCTTCGTTTCAAACGTATTCATATATTGACATAGACATCATGAACTATTTATTTTATCAATTGTACATTATCAATTGATTTCATCTGTTTTGCATTATGGTTTTAATGCTTTTATTTTGTAGGAGATGTTATGTATTTGTATGTGAAATGCCCACCTCCCACCAAGATATGTATTCTGTGTATTGATTGTTTATTTTTTATCTACCTGTAAAAAAGTCTCATTTACCATATCTGGTCAAAATAGCATCAGCATCCTAGAAATATCACTGAATCAGAACATCATTCACTGTTGACTTAGCTTAGACATTCTAAATTTGAAAACTTTGAAAGAAGTTCAGATGTGATGACAATTTTATGTTGTCTGATTATAAAATGTTGTTGTGATAGGTACATGTCTTTATAAAACATTGATGTATTTGTGACATGAACATGTATACATGTATTAACAATGCGAAGATAGAATGAAATATACAAATTTAGTGTGAACACATGAAGGTTTTAGTATTATTTATTAATCATCCAATGAAAGTTTCAGTTGATATTTTAATAAGACAGTAGCTTTATCACCATATATGAAAGCAACACTCCCTTATTTGCTTAAATTATACCAGTTTGAAAACTTAATAGCAATTAACAATCAAAAGATGTTTGTCTGTCCATAATTTGTTTTTATGATCATATGCAGTTAAAATCAAGAGTACACAACAGGAGACTAATGGGGACATGCATGTGAAATCTGCGATAGCCTCATCCAGAATTTCTGGAAAATTTGCCATAAAACTTTTTTCCAAGATAGCCACTTCTCAGCCATTCTCAACAAATAGCATTGTTAAAATTAATCATGACTGTCTTTTGGCTACTTTTTTTTTTGGTGGTTGGTCCTAAAATCAAAGGGCACATCTATGGAGAACCTACCTGCGAAAACCTATACAGTATATAAAATTTGAGAATGATCCATTGTTTTCTCCAGAATTAGCAATAACAAGAACAGGTGATTTGAAAAAAATGTCTTAATTAAAGGTAATATATTTTGATGATTTTTGTACAATAACAAAAATTTCAGGAAGAAAAAAAAATGATGTGAAAATACTCTGGTGCTTGTACAAAAGAAACAATACAGGTGTATTGTTGAAGTTTTGGTTTGAGTATTATGTAATATGGATAAAAAACTTCTTTGAAAGTGTTTGAACAAGTCTATTTTCTCATCATCAAGTCAATTTTCTTCAGCTGGAACTTCAATTGGAATTGTTTTACCTCAACTGGTCTGCTTGCATTAGAAATTCACAAAATATTTGTTTAATTTTCCTCATGCAGGAATCTTTAAACAAAACCAAACATTCCTAAAACTTATCATGTTAAGGTTCTACAGCTGTGACCTTGACCTATAACTAGACTTTACCAGATTAAAGCTTTAGAAAGGAATCTAGAAAATTACACAACCCTATAATGTTGAAGCATATAAGATTCTATTGTTTTGATCCCATTTTGAATGTTTGAGCTTTGCTACTGCTTGTGTCCTGATTTTGATGTCAAAATTACTTTTGTGAGGTTTATAAATGTAAATGTAATTACAAACAAGAGTGGCAAACCTTAAAGATCAAAAACCTTGACAGATACATGGAAGGACGACATGACCTCAATGTAAGATAATAAATTATAATGTAATTTGAGTGATTTCTGAAATATGAAGTACATAAAAGAAGAATAGACCAGTTGATAAGTTTATTATCAGCAACATCATTGTCAATTTTTTCCAAATGTAATATTTTTAAATATCATAAAATATCTCTGGTTTCATATAAATGGTAATAGTAAAGAAAGATTTTTGACAAAACCGAAGTATATATATATCAACTCTTCAACTGTTTGAGGTTACTTTTGTGAGAGAACATCCCAGATAAACCTTGTTTTGTCAAAGTCTTTAGAATCAGAATGGAAGATCCAGATAAAGAGAATTCTGAAGCCATAAAGATTTCACATTAAATCATCTGCCCTCTATTACAAGACAGAACACCCAAAACAAATGATTTTTGTTTGTAAATAATGGCTTTACTATGAATCACTCAACAAGACCTTTGGTCCTTAAGAGTGACTGAAAAATAAAATTAAAAATGTACATGTGCATGGAGAACCTTATAAGTTTGCATGGTTATGACATTTCTTCATCAACATTCAAACAGGGTAAAATTGTCGAAGTCCTGTTATTTTCAGACACAAAATTCTCACAGAATTGCTGACAGATACAATAGTGAAAAAACATACCTCTGTCAACACAAAAACATCCTGGGTAATAATTGGAGACTTTTTCACTCCATACATTTATTGGCATGCTATATAGTAGCAATCTACCACCAAAAGGTACATGTATTATTCAAACCAACAAGGCTCCACTGAGGATATTCCATATTTTTCCTATGGTCAACTCTGGTCTTGTGACAATCCTGTTCCACCCTGAGATTCACTAGACATGGCACCAGCTCCTTCACACAGAACCTCTGGCTCAGGTGGGCCACCAGAATCCTGTTCAGACTGTTTGGGGGTTTTCGCAGCATTGGATGCTGGGTTTTTGGGATTACTCCACTTTTTCTGCTTCTTTCCATCCTCCTGTTCAGAGAAAAATATGACCGACTTGTATTTCCAGGATTTGAAATATAAGGAAACAAGATGTGTTTATGAAACACTATGCCCCCAGTTGTAACAAAATTAAAATAGCATGGTATAAAAACAAAACTATGTACATGTATTTACAACTGTCTTTAAACTGCAATAAGCCCAAGGAATCAATACAATATTTCTGATTTACAATCATGTATTTCTGATATCTCAAATTTAGATGAAATTTTGCCAACACATGAACTATAGAAAATTTTACAGAGAAACATGACTGATTTGGATAGCTATAGTAAAGAAAATGTAGTTCAGTGTATGTGATTAAGAATTGTAGTGATGGTGACTCCATTACTGTATACAACAAACAATTACCACTTGAACAAGGTGCTAGTGTATAACTGAACAGTGTGGACTCCCACATCAGAGAGTTTTACATGACTTTTGAAAATTGCACACTTTCCATGCCTGCTGCCATATTTGCAGATGTTAATAGAATGCTTTCTTCTGAATGTGAGTATATCATTGTATTTTATTACCATGTCAAGCAGAATTCAAAGTCACAGTCATTGATTTGGTATGGAACACAGTTGTTTAACAAATATCCCTTCATGAATGCATGGTGAGAAAGTGGTACACTGTATATTTAGCTAGGAAATATTTGTCTCATATAATGATGAAAAATAAAGTTTTCATGATGTTTGCAATATTGATTTTTGTGATATATTGTCAAAACAAGTGTTACATTGCATGTACCCTATATAAAAGTCACACATCAGTAAAATTCCTTTAAAGCATTGATTATGATACTGGAACCAACTCCCATCACTACCTATTGAGGGAGTTGAGAGTTTCTAAGATATCGTTACCAGTCTACCATTTTGTATTTAAACTTTGACAAAGTGAGATCGGTATAACTGGCATTCCTTTGTTTACGTGGAGGAGGTTGGAAGTTTCAGCTTTCTAAGGATGTTTTTTTATAGCTACAGGTCAATCATTCTATTTATATACCTGTATGAAGTGAGATAACTAAGTTTAGTTTACTCCAAGGTTTACCTGGAGAGATTCAGGTGTTTCTAGAGGTATCGTTACTGGTCCATCATTCTGTATATGAACTTGCATGTAAGCTCCAAATACTCCATCTACAACAAAACAATGTTATCAGGAAAACATGATTATCAAAGAGAGCAAAAATCTATTTCTTTTGACCCAAGAAAATGTCCTACAAATGATCGGATTTGAACTAGCAATCTAAAGGAAAATTTCCATCCACCTATTCCATCAGCATCTTCTCCCCTACCTTCTTGGCAGTCAAGCTTACTGATTGTAGTGAAATGAAGGGGAGTTAACAGCCAAAGTTAATTTGATAATTAACCTGTTCTCTCAAATCATATGATTTTACAATTGTGAGGAAATCATTTCACTCTTTTCTGCTTTTTTGCTCAAACTTTTTATACCCAAATGACATCAACCTTTGATTTTTGATGGATCATATGCTTCTCCCATCTGTCTGATAAATTCTGCGTAGAACTCTTGCGATTTTTCAGGTGGCATAGCAGCATGGAAGTCTGGCTTGTTACCCTTCAAAACCATACAAAGCGTGAACTGCAACAAAACACAAAAAACAAAATATATTCTCACATTCCGTAAATTATATGGTACTACATTGAATAATTTAACAAACAAGAGGTCCCAGAGGGATCTTGGCACCCATTATTGTTTGATCTTTATTTGTTCTTTATAAGTTGGATCTTATCCTTTCTCTTTTCTGTTTTTGCTATTAATAATAAGAAATAAGATATCCTTTGCAGAAATAGCAATAATAATCTTTAACTGCCAATCCAAGATGGTCACCATTTTGTTTTTTTCTTAATAGTCCTAAAACCAAATGGGTACAACTAAGGACCAGGAGGAATCTACAAATGAAATGTGAGAAACATTCATGCAGTAGTTATCAAGAAATAGCAATAACAAACTTTTAAAGTAAAAATCCAAGATGGCTGCCTGCCCGCCATTTTGATTTTCTAATCAGTCCAAAAATCAAAGCGGCACAACAAGGTCAAAGGGTAACCCATAATGGAAATTTGAGAGAAATTCATAGGATGCTTCTCAATAAAAATAAATAACAACTTTACTAGGCAAAATTCAAGATGGCAGCCTGTTTGCCATTTCCTTTTTTTGTCAGACCTTAAATTTAACTGGCATAACTTTGGACCGAGGGGAACCTACATATGAAATTTGAGAGAGATCCATTGAACACTTCTCAAGAATGAATTAATAGCGATAATAAACTTTAATAGGAAAAGTGTAAAATGGCCGCCTGTTTCTCTGATCAGACCCAAAATAAAACCAGCACAACGAAGGTCCAAGGAAAGTTCCATCTTTTACTTCTCAAGAAATAGCAATAACAAACTTCCTTGATAAAAATCCAAGATGACTCTCAGCCATTTTGATTTTCAGATCAATCCCAAAATTAAATGGGTACAACTAGATACCAAGGGAAAATCTACACATGAAATTTGAGAAAGATCCATCCAATACTTCTCAAGAAATAGATATAACAAAAATTGTTTACGGATGGACAGGCGAAGGATCATGGATGTAGGACGATTTGTATAGCCCACCATCTGAGCAAGTTTCAATTAGAACACACACCAAGCATCATCAGTAAGTAGGATATCTCTTGGCCGAGGCTCCATCAGGGCGTTAATATATTGGCCTCTATCCCTGAAGTATGTAGATATTGGAAAATCAATTACAATATCAAATAAAAAACTACTATACCTACCTGACTCACACACAAAACTTCATAGTTTTTCTCCATAACATTTTTTGACCATCTCTTCCCTTGATCATCGTCAAATAACCTCAGGTTGAGAATTTTCCGTACCCTATAAAATGAAAATTGTTGTTCATATCCTGATTTTTTTTTTCACTTTCAACAGGATAGATTTTATACAAATGTGTTTCATGCTTCAAACAAAGTGATTATGTGCACTTTACTAAATATTTTTCCAAGAAACTCCTGTAAATTACTTATCAAAATACAAAAAACAAAATAGCTAAAGGCACACTTACCAAACAACAGAAAAAACAATATAAAAAACATTTTTTCAGATCGATCATAAAATTACTAGTTTTCTTCAATTACATGTACCTGGTAGTTATCTTTTATTTTTGTTTTAGTAATTCACATTGTAATAGTTACATGTATTCCATCTGTTTTGGTGTATCTTTTTGGGTAATTCCAACCAGCACACATAGTCCCTTTCCAATAGAACTTACAGTTTCTCCCTCAACTGAAATTAGAATATGTTTATATGTGAAGGTAAAAAATCAATACTACCCGGTTGTTCCCAAGTCAACAATAAGGTAAATGCCAGCATTCCATAGGCAAAGTACTGGTATTTGTGGGTTTGACTCCTAATATCAAGAGTGCAAATTTTGCTAGTCTACTTTAAAAGTAATATATACATAATGAATGTTTACAGAAGCCACTCTTATATCATGCTAAAATTAAATTTGATTTATGGATAACATCACATGAAAGGAATAATGGATGAGTCTTCAATAATCACACTTTCCATCATTCCTATAACAAGAGTATCAGTGAAACTGATGGATGCTCCCCGAAAACGATTTCACTGGACACATATTTCAACAAAGGACCATAATTCTGTAATCAAGGGGTTGCAGGCCCTAAATTTGATATACAGCACTTTCTGTTAGTATGACAAATATGACACCAAATTGTGTGAAGGTCAATGTACAGGTAAAAGGAATTAATAAATATATCATGTCTTGAATTCCACGGGGGCAATATAATTTCTGGAGATTTGCGGATCAAACGAACACTTTCATATTAATATGAGAAGATTCAGTAAATAATTATTTAAGGAACAAAGATCTACAATTCAACTATAAGTTAATGGATGCCCGTTATTTAATGAGTATTGACAGACGAGGATTAATATCTAAACAGATGAAGTGAAAGTAGAGTGATGACAGCTGTCAAATTCCACATCTGTGTTATGGTGATGATGTATACGAGGCATAAAGAATACCATACCAGCAACTTTGGCTTGAGTAACTCTTTGAATTAGTACTTTCATCATTGGAGAGCAAAACAAATACTTAATCGAATTATAGGTGAAAGCTAATGCAATACATGTGTGTCGGTACTCGCGTGTAACGCCATATACCGGAAACGGAAGTCTCGCTAGTCGTTACTGTCACCAAGGGAACAGCGGGAAGCACAGGTACTGTCTATCTACTGCAAATAGTGATATTTTCATGAATGCTTCCGTTAGTTATTCAACAATTGGTCTGAAAATTCGCGTATTTAAGAAAGGTACTGCATCGGTATATCTTGCTGACTACATGTGTTTATTGTGAGTTTGTAACATATGTTGTATTTGCTAACAAACGCATTGGAAAAAATAGCTGATTCCCAAATGTGAACGTCCTTTCAATTTTACTTTGCTGTCATTTAATAGAGTGATGATTCCATGCTTATGGCAATGAAAAGTGATTGATATGTTACACATAACATGTGTCACTAATGAAAAAAATCCTTGCATTCCTTACAGGGTTTTCCTATTAGAAGAGTGAAAAACTAACAAAATGGACCAAGACAGTATACAAACCAGGCCTCCAGAGCCAATTACTATCACAGTCCTGAGGGCAAGGAACTTGGTGAGTAGAACATTTTCAGTTTATTGCGTAACTTTATTTAGTAAACATTTCACTTTTTATCAGATGAACATGTGACGATTAATGTTTGACAATGATATCTATCAATTCTTTTGAAATCTGCATGTCTCGTCCATTGAGCATCAGCTCTTCCAATAAATCTCTCACATGGTTTCAATTCTTATAAACAATGAAGGTCATGAGATATTTTATTTACAGAAAGGGACAAAGGCTGACAGTGTCCAAGTGATGGTAAAGGTGGAATTTGGAGAGAAAACCCTTGGAGATTCTCCAAAAGTGGAGTGTTCTCCTGAAGCACCAGCTGAACTCAACTTCAGCACCACCATCAATTGTACCTATGATGACCCTTTGGCCTTGGATGAAATAGCTCACAAACCAGTTGTCTGTAGGTTTTCAAGAAAAATAACTTTACATAAAAAAGTGAAATTCATTTTTAAAATATCTGTCCTATGATAATAAATCCAAGATGGACAATGTTTATAGAAGAAAGTATATTTACTGTCAAATATGTTTGTATCTAAAAGAGGATCTGTCCATCAATTAACAGATGTTTGCTGTTAGATTAAAAAAAAAAAAAAAAACCCAAAACTTGATATGTATAAAAATATTTTCATTGAAATATAATATCAGAATATGACAGTTACACAATTAATCAGTGTATTATCTACAAGAAGATAAGATCTAATCGGAACCTTTTCAGAAGACATTGGTGTTAAGTTTTAAAAAGGATATTTCACAATTCTACACTAAGAATTTAAACTAGAATAACATTGTGTTTATTACAGTGACAGTCATTGAAGGTTTGCCTAAAGAGAAGAAACAGAAGGAAGAAAAGACAGCATTGTTGGGACAATGCACTGTTGACTTACTTCCACTTGTCAAAGGTTCGTGAGGGGGAAAGAAAAGAGGATAAAATGATCATTTTGAGATACTTTTTTATTTAACTTATTTTGAAAAATCATTGGAAATATATATTTCAATGCTTGAAAAACTTACCTTATTTCATGATTTATTATAACTTGTTTTAAAAAGGTGAGACAAAACACAAGTATACATTAGTGGTCAACCCCTTGCCTGGTTCACCTCTGGAAGGAATCCCACCTGAGCATGCCAAGGTCAGTGTTGTACAAATACTTTATTTAGAACTATATCTTGGATAGTCAAATCAAATTAAAACAGTAATTCCTAAAGAAATATATCAATCTCCATCATAGATTTTGAATCTCATGATATCCACCCACCTCAAGTGTCAATGTCGAAGAGTGACTGACTACCACCATGTCAAGTAAAACACAATTTGTTTAGAATAGAAGTACAGTGGGTAGGGATTTGTTGATTTGTGTTGGATTTTCACATTTTCTACACAAGATTTCAGGCAATCTACTATTGGTTTGATAATCATGAATACATGAGCTAGATTAATTGTACAGATATTTTGTTCATAGTTGTTGTGTAATATTACAGGAAGTAAACTGTATCGTTTGTAGTCAAATATTTTATATATATATATATATATGCAATATGTTTAAAACTGTTTTTATATTTCAGCCCGAGCTGGATGTTGTGGTTTCCGTCAATGAGCCACTGATGGACTCACCCCAGGCCAGTGCAGGAAACTTGATGACAATTACTATGGAATCACTGCTGTCCCCTCCAGAGTCCTGGACATTAGCTGGTTCCCAGTACTGCTATGCTGCTGCACTGCCCATCCCAGTCACTGCTGAGGTCAGTTGGCGAGAAATATATATCTTTACAAAATTATTGTCACTGACCACATCTAAAATTTTGTCCAATAGACTAACCATTGGACTTGTTTAATAAATTATTTATGGTGTGACAACTATCGTGAGATCTTCTACATCTTGTTTTAAAACCATTTATAACTTACTTTTGAAAAATCTTCATTGAAAGATTTTGTCGTTTGGTGGTATTTATCTATAACCAATTTAGAATATGATATTGCTGATTCAAAACATGACATCACAATTTTTTTTCTGTAGAAAGAGGCACCAATTATTTTTGCTGGTGGAGCACTGAAGCCAGGTGCTGACAAGGAAGTTCCAAACAAACAGAAGAAGTGGGCCATGCCAGGATCTGCCACAGGCAATGCTGTTTATATTCCTGACTGGTAAGCAGAGCTTAATGAAGTACCTAAGAAGTATAAGTCTTTCATTTTACTCATATTTGGGAACTCAGATATACAATTTGACAGGTCTTCAAAAAATACATCAAGCTACCTGTAATAGTTGTGAATAACAATGAAACAGGTATACAGTGATCAGTAGATGTTACATTTAAATGTCTATAGTTGATATGCCACATTATTTACTTTCATTCTATTTTCCTGATTCATATCATGGTACAAAGTATCAACACTTTTTAAGCAAAACATAATTTATGGTAGCCTTAATCTTACTTTTGTGTGATTTTTTAAAACTGTCTTATTATTTTTTTTCTAATTATTTGTTTTTTTTGTTTTTAAATTAGTATCAATTTCATATTATTTTCTCTACTTGTTTGTTTGTTACAGCTATATCTCCAATGACAGTATAGAAGATGAGGATGGAGAACTTCGTGCCAAAGAGGACAGAGATCACAGGATGATTTCCGAGTCTGAGAAACTTCGAGTTCCATGGAATACAGAAAGGAGATGCTACATGGAAAATTCAGCTGTAAGAAGGTAGGATACAATTACTGAATGGTTATTAGAATTTCTTATCTATGTTTTTGTTGTGTATTTGAATTAAAGGGAGATAATTTCATAAAAATGACAGTTTGTTGTGTATTTGAATTAAAGGGAGATAATTTCATAAAAATGACAGTAACATGCAAAGAATTTTTTTTTTTGATTCTGAGATATTATAATGATGAAATCAGATATGGCATTCAGCAATATTAAATATTCATTATTCTATTTGATGGATCTGGGGCTCCAGGTCTACACTACATGTTGGGCCCTGAATTATAATCTTATTGTCTCTTACAGTTTCCAAGACAAGATTGCCAAATGTCGCTATTGGCCTGTTGAGATAATGAGACTACCACCTCCAGCTGCAAACAAGGGCAAGAAGGTAGGCATGCAAAGACAATTATGTGAGAAAAATCAGGGTTTTTGGAATTTTCATGCTTTTGAACAAACTGTTCTTTGTTAATGATTTGCTTACAAAGAGTGATTTCAAACATTCATGCCACAAATTCCATTTCAGATACAAGTTCACCCTCTGATTAAAATTAGTTTGTTAGATGTTAAACTTACAGAGCAGAATTAGGCTTCCCACACAATTATTCGACAAACATGTAGGGCATTTCTTCACTTGTTTTGGATGGGGCCTTTCTGTCTCAGGAGGGGAAAAATTAATGATTTGGGAAGTAACGTTGTTGGTGTAAATTTTAGAAATTTAGAATAGTTTCAGTTAAGAACAGAACCCACTAGCATTCCCCAAAAGTCCTCTAAAAAACCTGGACTTGTAACTCTAATTTCTGTCAGAATTAATGCTTCTAATGTATGGGATACCTCTGAGAGCATTACTAATTAACATACAACTATTCTGCATGTAAGTTTGAAAGTTGTTAATTCACAAGAGTCTGCAAATTACAGTCTTGTATATATATACTATTTGATAATTAGTACAATTAGATGTTGTAAATTGTTTTCTGAATGAAGGACCATACTGTATCAAGCACACCATTTTTTTTCCCTTTTTTTCTTTCTTCAATGTTCTTTTTAACACAATAGTTTTTTTTTTGTTAGATTCCCTATTTTAAAAGATTAAACATTTTCTTTTAAAGTTTAATTATTATAGGAAAAAACAAGCAGAGAAACAATCATTGTCTGATTTTTGGGGAAGTCATCAACATAAATGTGATTCTCATTTCAATGTAAAGCTTTGTGAAAAAAATAATGTCATACAGATTTTAAGTTCTACATCAATTTCACAGCATGCAGCTAGTGTAAGTATATATAGACTGTAGATGCAGGATTGACTTTGTTAGATCTGGTCCTGCCTCCATACCCTAACCAAGATCAGTATATTAATCGCGCACTAAAGTGTAATGCAGAATTTAAAACCCATTGACTGTGAATGTTCTACCCATTGTTGCACTGTAGATATTCCTGACTGCACTGCCTCATATTAGCTTTGCTGATGAAAAGATGAATATAGTGTAAATCTAGGATTGTTGATTCTTAAAGAAATGTATAAATGACAACAAACTTAATAAGTTTTAACTCATGAAATCACTTACTAGATAAAATCTCTGCACAACTCATTTTAAAAATGTGATTAAATGTTTAAAACAATCATCACATTAGACCAGAAAATAGAAAACAATTTCTGATTTTTCAAAATATTTTCATCACTTATGTAGAGATTTTGAATGCACATCCTAATAAAATAAAAGTAATGTCGGATTTATACTATCTAATGAAATTTAGTACATTGCATTCTACCTAAACTAGACCCTGTCTACTAGTCTAAATCATTGCCTAGTCCAGATTTTTGCCTGTACAAACGCATGAATTTATTTTGAACAATCTTAAGGTTTGACTGTTTACATAATGGAACACTCTATAAAATGATGATGCTACTAATGTGGCTACCATGATGGTCGATTTAGACAGAGAACACTGTGCTACTTAAAACAATGACAAGAAATTTACATCTGAATGTACTTGTACTAATTATACAAGTGTCTTACAGTGAGAAAATCCAGTAACAATAATAAAAACTTGATCATAGCGGCTTCATAACAGCCAGTAAAATAGGACATGTCTCTGACATACTTGTGAGGAAGGCCACTTATGTGTTGAGGAAAATTAATCGATTATAATGAGACAGAATATTCAAGGTTGTCATGTAAACCAATTGCGGATCTGAGGTTTGCTTGATCTTGATAACAGTGATGCATTGATTAGACAAGATTTCCTGTTAATTTTATGTATCAGTAAGAAAAAGCTTTACTATAATGAACTGCATGAAAAATCACTTGATATCTTATTTGACATATTTTTTGTTTTGTTTTACACATTTTACTCTTTAGCTTTCCTGAGAAATTAAAGCAATATGTTAAATAGTTCATAATATACATTTACAATAGAAACTAATCAGTGAGCATGCATGACAATAAAGCTTGTATATATTAAATCATATATGATATATATATATCATTATTTTGATATTCATGTAGAAACATGTTTAGTTTAATGTGCTTGTAAATAATCTAAGCATCAGAAACAAGTAAACATACCAAACAATTAGAGTAAATTTATTTGTTTATGAACATTATTGGAAAATATTATTTAAATCAAAATTGTATCTGATTATTGTCTTTTTTAAATCTTCATTGGAATCTAGTTAGTTTCTCAGGAGAAAACATATTCACCGCTTTTTTAAATGATTTGTGTTTTGAAAATGTACCTTTTTGTAATACTGATTTATACAACCACTGTTTCGGATTGTCTAAGTCAAGGTGAACGAGATTCCACTGATATATTAGATATCACAGTGTTATGTTCCATTCTTATATTTCCCCTTTAATGTGATCATGATTTGTACTTGTGTGTCCTTTATTTCGTTTACTGGCTGCACAACAGCGCCAGGGAAATCCTGGTGCTACAGGGAAGTCAAAGGTTGGTAGGCAATCTCAAACACGGCTTGAGTACAGATGTAGCTGGTGTGCACACTAGATAGATGTGCTATACGTGTGTCAGAAATGTGATGATGTAATTCATTGTACCTCATTTTGGAAGGTTCTTGGACTTATGGGTAAAGTAGAGACATTACAAGCATTGAATATGGGGAAGAAATTTCATTGATGTAGGAAATAATCTCTGTTTAGTTTCGTTTAATGCAGTTATAGTTTTATTCTTATCAATGTGTTATTTCATGTTTACAAATTAGTATCAATTCTATATCAATATCTTTTTAACATCCTAAAAGTATCAACTTACAACAGATACGAAATAAAGTAAGACTAATAGATCTAGAACCTTTTCAAAAGCTATTATTTGCAGTGATATAGAATTGTCCTTAGGGATATCTTAACATTCACTTTCTTAAATTTCATCATAATTCAAATTTTTATAAATACATTAATAGGGTTCAAACTAGAAATGGTTTTCATTGTTTTGACCCAAATGTGAGGGCAATCTACAGAATTACTTTGGCTAAATATGGGCATGATTTTAATTGTTATGTTGTTGTTCTATTTTTTTTTTATTTATGTTGTTTATTTTTTATGCTTAATTTTTAGCCCCCATCATCAGATGGTGGGCTGTTCAAATCGCCCTATGTCTGTGGTCTGTCATTCCGTCTATCCATCCATCATCTGTCATTTGTCTGTCTGTGAGAAGTACTTTTTTGGATCTTTCTAATATTTCATAATGTCATCTTGAATTTTTTCAATGAAGTTTGTTATTGCTATTTCATGAGAAATCTTAGATGGATCTCTCTTAAATTTCCTATGTAGGTTCTCCTTTGTCCCTAGTTTTGCCCATCAGATTTTGGGTATGATCCAAAGCAAAATCGTCGACAGATGGCTATCTTTGATTTTGACCTAGAAAGTTTATAGTCGCTATGTATTGAGACTACAGCATAGATTTTTCTCAAATTCACGTGTATGTTTCCCTTGATCCCTAGTTGTGTGATTGATTTTGGTACTGATCTAAAAAAGGAAATAGCCAACAGGTAGCCATCTTAGCATTTGATTTTGAAAGTTTGTTATCAATGCTTCTCGAGAAATGCTGCAAGGATATTTATCAGATTTCATGTACAGGTTACTCATTGTCCCTAGTTGTGCCTGTTTGAATTTGGGACTGATCAGAAAATAGGATCTCTCCCAAATTTCTTTGTATGTTCCCTTTGGTCTCTACTTGTGCCAGTTTGATTTTGGGACTGACCAGAAAAGACCAAATGGCTTTCAGTTGACCATCTTGGATTTGGCAGGTAAAGATTATCATTGCTAATTCTACAAAGGAATATTCAAATTTCTTATCATTAAGAGCAAAAACAGAGAAAAGAAGAAAAAAAATGGAAAAGATCCAACATTAAAGAGCATATAAAGATCAAACGATGGTGGGCGCCAAGATCCCTCTGGGATCTCTCCTTATTTATTAGATGTGTTTTACTTTTCACCCATAGGTTTTTTGTTTTCAACAAATTTACTATAGCATGTATGCTTTAGATCACAAGATTCAGAAATGTAGCACATTATGAAGAGAAGAGTGATGTTTTGAAGTTCTTTCTTTCATTTGTGTTTATTTTAGTCTGTGTTTTGATTTTGAATATTTGATCACTTTTTTCAATTCTTGTCTTGAAAGTGTGGAATTTCATTTGAATCCATAATCATCAGATGATGGGCTATTCAAATTATTCTTTGTCTGTGGTTCGTACATCGTCCATCCATCGTCCACCTGTAAACAACTTTTAATATCTCTATTTCATGAGAAGTACTTGAATGAATCTCTATCAAATTTAATATGTAGGTTCTTTGTTCCTAGTTGTGCCCATTTGATTTTGGGACTGATGAGGAAATACAAAATGGCTGAGAGGTGACCATCTTGAATTTGACAATTATTATTGCTACTTCTGTAAAGGACTGTTTAAACTTTGTATCATTGAGAGCAAAATAGAATACAGAAAAAAATGAAAAGGTCCAATTTTTAAAGAACAATTTAATAAAACAATGGCTGGCACCAAGATTCCTCTGGGATCACTTGTTTCTATATATATATATTCTTATATATGAAAGTGTTTCATATTTTGAAGCTCTCAGTTTAGTTAAGTATACTCTTAATTCATAAAAATCAATTTCATTTGTACTATCCTCATTGTCTATAACATGTTATTCCCAACCAAAACTTCTTGTAAAATGTTTCTGTATCTCCCTTATAAATCCAGTGTACCCTGTTTTGTTATAAAGTTTTCATTATTATTTTATATGATCATTGTATTTCCTGGAAATCTGAGCAGTTTGATTCAAATAAGAGCTTGCACTGTGGATGTATAAGTCTATTGTACCTATCATGATTGTGAAACATGAATTGATTTTTATCAGTTCGTAACTAAATAGCAATGACCAAAACTTCGATAACTTCAGGTATCAGTTTTGAGTTACAATTTGATTATATAGACTAAAATTGAAGGGATTCTCCTTAGACCTGTACAGTGAATATTTGGATGGCATATAGCAGAGAAAGAGCTCTAATTTGAATAAAACACTGGAGTATCTTCAGACCTACTAGATATCAAATTTCATCAAATTTCAACTTAACTGGTAATTGATATTGTCCTATCATTTTCAAACTCATATTAAATCTGCTTATTTAAAAACAGGAAGAGGAAGGTTCTATCAGTTACCATGGTGTGGCTTACATCAACCTAGCCCCTCTGCTGTATCCTGGAGGTAAGTATCATGAAATCCCTATCCTATTTACTTCACAATAAGCCCAGGAGTCAAACATCATCTCTGATTCAAAGTCAACCTCATGTTACTTTATTTATATGCAAAAACACATTTCAGACTTTGGGTCATTAATTTGATCAGAGTACACAAATATCAGCTGATGGCAGTAAATGACCAACATTTTCAATACTGAAAACACACTTTGATAATTCTAACTATTTTTCACTTTTTTTTAGAATTGCCTTATTGACCATACATGTACTTTCTTGAAGATGTTTTCCAAGTCATTGTAAAATATTGTTATGGTACAATAAGTCTTGCTTTAAAAACTCATTTATTTAATATTGCAGTGAAGAGAATTCGAGGTGCTTATAGGGTGCATGCCTATACTGACCATGCTTTACATGAGAAGGTAAATGATTGGTCAATCAGAATTTTATAAGTTTAACACTAAATAATAGTTTTTCTTGATCATCCCATTTAGAGTTTCTTAGTCTCAAAAAATATCCGGTTTTTCATTTTCAGATAATATATACATGTATATTGATTAATGATTCAGAATTATATATCTAGATAAAAGATTATTATTTTGAAAACATAACTTTAGAAGTAGATGAAGTCAAGAAAATGTGTAGATTATTATTAAATAAATTCTCTTCCAACATTCGAAATATTTGAAGTGAAAGTCATATTTAAGATATTAAAATTTAAAAAAAAAATAAATAAAATATCTTTTTGAAACCTTAAAATGTTCAGACCAAGAGAAAGAATGGTTATGGTGAAGAGGCTGGAAGGATAGCATTTAACATCCTCAATCGTAACAGTGCTTCGCCTTTCCCAAAGAAAACAGGGAAAGAAAAGGATGAGAAAAAGGAAAAAGAAGTTAAGAAGGGGGTATGTACCTGTGATTTTACTTGTGAATAAATTTGTTTAAATATAATTTTCATATTCTAATCAAGTTCATTTATCTTTTAACAGGTGGTTATGTGGTCTTCTCTGTGTATTTCATTTTTCAATAATTTTCAAAAAATTAAATGCCAAGGAATTTTCAGATTTGATTGTTTTTTCATTATTTGGTTTAACTGTTTTTTATTGATTTTCGACAAGATCTAAATTTTGAAATATCAATTATTTATTCATTTATTCATTTTTCTGAATTAGGAAGAATATCAATGATTTGTATTTTTATTGTCAAAAGAATTGGAAATGTTCAATAGCTCGAGCTATCCAATGCACGCTTTCTCCCTTAATTACATTTAGGATAATTATTGCTACACATCCTCTGCACAGGAACTTCACTGCTGCTTGATGGAGTTAGTGTACATAGCAAGTATGAAGCTATTCAGTGCAACATTAAGAGCTTGTTAGAAAAAAACCCGAGGAACAATAAATGTTATACAGTAAATAAAATATTGTATGAACTATATGTAGTCTCACCTTTTTCTAATGCCCACCCTCTCCTATATTTTTTTCGGTACAAATAAAGTAACTTAATAGCAAGGTGATTTTTTTAATAATCATTGAAACCAAAGATGTGAAGCTGATAATTCTAGAACTGACTTTCTTGTTTTTTGATAATTTCTTGTGACAAATATGACGGAACTATGTGCATGGTATTTCAGCGTTCCAGTAGTGTAGCCCATCATGAGGTTGGTACTGGTAGGCGTGATTTAGGCGTGATGACCATGTGACAGTCATGTGACTGTCATGTGACACCCGTGTGACAATAGTAGTGTTAGTCTATGGAGAGTTTCCATGTGTTCAATGAATGGCATGATAGACAATCTATAAAAGCAACAGGATTGGACATTTTCAAGCCTTTATGTGATTTAGGTTTCATCAATATTTTTTTATTCTAATTTCTATTTCTTTTTCTAGTTCTCTGTTTATTTTGTTTTGCTGTTAACAGATTTTGAATATGAAATTTCCTATCATACTATCTTGTACATTATGTGTATCAGCTGCATTTAGGCAGGTTTCTTTGCCAATACAGTTTCACTTTTTGACTTCTTTGATCTTTGGTTTTTGTCCTCAGTTCTAATTTGTTTCTTTTTGTTTAGTGATAATATCCTGCCCTAGACATCCATAACTATTTCTTATTTTGTGTTTAAAAAACTTGATTTTGGTAGATATTGTTTTTGGTGTCGTGTTGATTTCAGTTTGGTCTTAATTTCTTAAATTTGCATGCATGTCCAGTGAAATGTGAAGATGTTTTTTTACCAGAGATAGATTTTTTACATTGGATAGAAATGACCCATCATTTTTTTTGAAAATATGGCATTGTGATTTCTATTTGCAAATCTTTTAAAATTCTTTTATTGATAGTTTATTATCAGTATTGGTAAATTATCAATGAAATGAAATTGAAGTTAAATTGATCATTTCTTTTTTTTGTTTGGTTTTTGTTTTGTGTTTTTGCAAACCTTTCTCGTTTCTCAGAGGACATATTACCCTCAATGTGAAAAAAACAGGTTTATTTGTTTTAAGATGTTGCCGATAGTTATCAGAAAAAGTGTGGTATTAAGGCATTATGTCAGGGTCATTATTGTTGAACCCATGTCTAAGGGGATTGATTGATTTTTCAGTGTTGAAATTGAAACTTTTCACAATGCACTGAAAGATTCAGGAAGATTTTCAGAGGATTCAAGAATGTTCCGACTAACAATCCTAAATTCTTGTTTTTTTTATTTGTAGTAATGTTCACATATCTTAAAAAAATAAATATAAATTAATTGTTTTGAACATTTAAAAGAAAGTCAGCATTTTAAATAATTCATCATTTACATCAATTGGACCCTTTCATTGAAAATATTGTCATAGAGGATGTATGCTGCCATTCATATGAATCATATGCTTTGCATCAGAGAAAATATTTAAATAATTGGACTAGCATCATCAAAATAATTTCTAAACAAGTGCAAACATCCTTGAGCAACATGCAGTTTTATCACTTAATTCATTCATTCATTCAAGCTGTTTTACATGTTTCAACTAGTGAAATTCTTTCAGAAAAGAAATTTTGTAAGCTAGGCAGCATACAACCTTAAGTAAAATTTCTTCAAATCCTCATTCAAATTGATCATGCACTGGATCCACTAATGCAAATCAAAATAATAACTTTGGCACTAGATGGTATGTATCGTTTTCCAGCGCTCCATGAGTATTGCATCACAGCATCACGGAGGTCATACACTCAATCCCCCAGAGGTCTGTCTATAACCTATAACTCCACACTAGTTTGACAGGGTGCTCACTTTTCTTATCAATAGACTGCTTTGTTAACGGTGTAAGGCATTTGAGTGATTCATTGGAGTGGACATATATACAACCGATATCTTTATACCTACAGGCATAAGCTTTGTTTTACTCTGCTTTGAAATGTATATATAAAGTTAACTTAGACATACTGTAGAAAGTTTTGAATTTTGTGAGCAGATTTTAATGTACAGATGAATTGAATATATTTTAGAAATATAGAATGAAAATTGACAAATATGTCTTTTGTTTTTCCATTGTTTTTTTTCTTTTCATATGATTTGGTTTTACTTTTTTACTCTGTGAAAAATGTAAATGAAGAATAATTCCCAGTTTTGAAAAAAAAAATCTTTTTCGGAAATTTTTAATGTTGTTTCCTGAATTATCCAAGGTAGAAATTGCTCACAAAAAGTTACTTAACTACAGTAACTTGTTTATTTAGACTAATATGCAAAGTGTCAGACAAAACAACAAAAAAAAAACAAAAACGAAAAAAAAAAAAAAAAATACAAAAGGAATTAAGATGATAATTTTTCATGTATTTGAGCTGTTCACTCATGAGTTTTCCATTTCACATTTCAATATCATAAATAATTCACTTTTTTCACAAAACATGCATTGAGATCTCATTACTTTGCTCTCAAATATACATATTTATATGATATCTGAAATATATTTTGGTGTTGGTGCACAAAGGGTGTAATAGTATCACTTTTAGTTTTGTTTGAAAATTATTAATCACAATTACCAGGTATTTTATTTGCTATTAGCAACATTGTCCAGGGCAGTTAAATGTTTGAAGAGCAAAAATTAACATTTTGCAAGAAAATGTAGACATATCACAGTGAAAAGATGCTTTTTTAAAAAAAATTCAAATATTTATAAACTCCGAAAGTACAATCTTAATGGGGGGAAAAAAAAAATGAAAAAAATTGGTTTGAATTCATCAATATCATAAAAATCAAATTTTTAAAATGAAAAATGTCATCCTTTCATTGTGAAGACTGACAGACCGTTGGTGTTGGATGGATTGTTAACTGAGTTGATTGTTACTTCTGGAAAACTTTAAAATTCAATGAAGTCAAAAGAAAAGTACCATTATGTTGATAATATTGGCACATTATGGCCATATGACAGTGAGCAGCTTTTGTTACCTCTCAAAATATGTCCTACAAAACAAATTTTCATTTCAAATTGGTGTGTAATACATTATTATGGTGATGGGATTTTTGAAGCCATAAATTGACAGGAGCATGCCTGGAATAGATCAGAAATGGTGACAGATGCATGGCGGATTATGTCTATTTAAGTTTTGCTATCCAAATGAAGCATAGAAATCTCTGTTTGCTGTAGAAGTATAATATTTAATCAAAATTTTACTTTTTTTATAAAACTATAATTGCATGTTACTAGTTTTTTTTATTAAGTTATATGTAGTTGGATTATGGTGAAAATATCATTATGAAGATTAATTCAGTCTAAAGGTTTTCATAAAGTGTTAATTCAATCATCATAAATTTTAGTTGCTGTTGTATAATTATTAAAATGCTTTTTTCCCCAACTTTTTATAGTAAATCTTTGATTAGCATGAATTGTTAAATTAATTTGTGTTATTTGTCAATAAATCAAAAGGAATCATGATTAATTTTGATGAAAAATTTGTATAAAACTTCATTTTTGAGGGATGGGGAGATGTAGAGGGGTCAGATATCATAGAATTATTAAACGTAATTGAGCATGGTTTATGAAAAATTATATATATAATCAAATTATCTAGATTTACAAGTATATTGTGACCATTTTCCAACAGGATTCCCCACACAATTTCACGGCTCCAGCGCCGAAGGTAAACCGAGTATTATAGTAACAGTTTAGGTCTGACAACCAGAGTAAGGTCACCAGAATATTTGTGTATCTCTCAATAGGCTCTAGGAAAAGGACAATTGAGTAGTTGAAACAGATCAACATTTTGTCAAGTCATAAAGCAGATTAAAACTATTTATCAGATCATTGCAAAATTATATGGAATATGTATAACCAAGTGCCTTCAAAAATCAAATAAATTGGTCTATTTTGACAGGATATCAAGATAGAGTGGGCTTATTTTGCAGATTTCAATAGAAATCAGAGCTATAGTTTATTTGATATGACAGCATGTCAGAATACTCAGGTGTCCAATTTGACAGATTCAAGTGTATACTTTATCAAGCAAACTAAATTATTATTCTACATTTGGTACAAATGAAGTATTCTGGTGACTAATACATATATTAAGATGCATGATTGATAGCAATCATCTTTACACTAAAATTATCTAAAAAAAATGTCTGTCATGCACGGAAACAACACAAAATTATAGAAGAATTGCCTTTTCTCTTTTTTTTTTCATTGTCCCTTGCTAGATGTCTATAGATCTGTTAAATTGCACAATACTAAAGATATCTTATGTACAAGCACTTCTCCATCCCAAAAACAACTTATTTTAAAAATTGCGTCTACTTTGCCTATCTGTGTAAAGTCCAAATCTTCCATGAAGAACTGTATCTTACTACAGTTCATCTGTTTAAAATTTTTACTTTTCATTTGTCAAATTTGTGAAGAAAAAATTTCACTGTAAAGATTGTCATATACTGTTTGAATGTAAATAGAAGGAAATTATATACCAACCAAATGGGTAATATCTCCATTATTCATCATATCTGTGAGGGCAAGGGGTTCTTATTTCATTAAGTGTATGGCGTTGTACTACTGGCATTTACAGTTAAAAATTAAGTTTTATTTTAGAAATCTTCTGATTTTAAATCTATCAGACTTGAATATCATTTTCAGTATTTATTTTTTGACTGTATGTCAGATAATTAACGTTACAAAATATATGTCAAAAATTAATTTGTGGAAGTCTTTGGGAGTTTTCCTGTAATGATATGTCAGGTTTATCTTGCCTGCAGGATCACAGTATAGGTGCTAAGTCAGAGATGGGATCTCATATGGTAAATAGCTGTCCAGTGGGGCCAATATGCTTCACTAACATTCCCTAACTTCAGAAAAGCTTCAGATTTCACATAGGAAATTACTTTTAAGACGTAGGAACATTTTCATTACTGAAGAAGTTTTCCGGCACTAAAATGCAAACAAATGCTTTTAAATGGAAAAACGTATGTTAAGGATTTTTCTGAAGTTAGAAATCGTTTGTGAAATGGTTTGATTTCCTGTAAAGTTTAGTTGGTTTGCCACCTCTCATAGCTTAAGAGGTCTGTTCCCAGATCGACCTGCCGTGACTACACTCATTATAGAGAATGTCAAAACTTTAGATGTATAACAGGCTGCACCAAACACCCGCTTTAGGTTTGCACTTTATAGTCGTAGATGTACCTAATGATACTTAAAATACAGGTAAGAGAGTAGTAGAATATCTGTTATATAGAGATAGCTGTAAATCAGTATTAGATTCTATTTCTAGAAAAAAAAAAATTTAAAAAGTTGTTCATAATGTCAGACTCTCATGTATTGACTTGATTTTTCTTCTTCTTGATTATTAAATTCTATTTTGATGTTTTTGTTTGTAGGTTTAAAAAAATAATTCCGTTATGAAAGTTCAGTTGTATGTTTTCACAAAATTGTATGTGTATTGACAAATTAATTGAAGCGATTTGAAAACAACACAAATGTTGATAACAGCAATGATGAAAACAATTCTGTTCTATTTTGGTTAAGTGTTCTGTGTGATAGAAATGGTAGATGATGTAGATATTTATTTGTGTGATTTCTGTAGGATTTCTTCAATTTGATCTGTCATAATTGCCATAACATATTGGGTGTTTATTAGTATTTTTAAACAATTTAAAATGGAGTAAATTACGGTATGTAACACGCTTTGAGATGCTTTTTAATACATTTGATTCAATTCTAGAGAATGCCTTTTAATGAAATAGTTTACATTCGGTTTTTATGATAGGCAAACAAGTATACAGATCAATTATAATACTTTTACTTTGTAAAATTACCATACAACAATTTTGCTCCAATATTTACTCTACAAACAAAGTAACTAAAATTTGAAAATACTATTTTTTATTAATACATATGCCATCACATATAAATTTGTGATGAATGTATGAAAAATAGATACAAAAAAATGATAATTTAACAAATTGATTGAAATAACTAAAGTTGAAAAAAGGTGATAATTAAGAGAAACTGAAAGATGTAAAAGTGTAATTTGATTAGTAGTGTTTTTTCTCCAAAAAGAGTAATGCCTTGTATTTTTTGTTATCAACTGAACTGCATGGTCAGATGTACAGTGTAGATGTTATGTTCTACTTGAGTGGTAGACTGTGTGGTGTGGTAGATGAGTGGGTCTGTTGACTGTGAAATGTGTGATAATTAGACTCCAAATACAAGAAATCTTGTCTACAAGAGATTTAAATGAAATATCATAGCATTCCTATTTTTATGAGTTATAACAAATTTTGAAATTGTAAAATATTCATTTTGTACAAATATTTCTATATAAGATGTTTATTCAAATAAATTCATTCCACTTCTTTGTTTAAATCCAAGTTTTTGATAAATCACAATAATACTGGTATTTTAGAAGAACTTATAAAAATATAAATCTGACAATGATCAGTAATGGCACTGATAATTTAAAACATGGTGTTCAAAATTGTTTGTTCCTCAAAATTTACCAGATAATACCTAAGCATTCAAAAAATTGTTCTTTTTTCCAGAAATTATAACAGATTTCTTCCAAATAGAAAAAAAAACACAATTTATTGTAAATTCTCATTACTGGTACATATACACTAAGACCTGGAATAATTTGTATTTAATGAATCATCGTTTTTAGACGAGTATTGTGTGTGTAATATATATAATAAAATGTGTACTTATTTATATTTTTGACACTAGTGGTATGAACAGTATAACCATATGATTTGAATATTGACATATACATATCATATTTATGTTTTTCGTTGAGTTATAATCACAAAATATATGTAATCACATACTTTATACTGTACCCAGGTATACCAGAGAACATAATCATATTATCTTATATACATGTATATTTGTAAACAAAATTATCACGTTCATATGTATCAGCACCTACAAAACATTTTTTGATGAAAAATTCTATACAATATTAATATCTTCAATGTTTTTAGATCACATTTCACATAATCAACATCGCATTGTTGAAAGAAAAAATTTATGAAAACTTTACATATAGTGATAGCAAGATCAACTTTATCATTGATGCACAATAAAATTCTGCACAAGAATGAAACACAATTTCACTGCATGTATTAATGTTGTTAATTTCCTTACAGTGATGTTTGTTTGTTTTTAATATCTATCTAACTTGTTGTTGATTGTGATAAAGCATCATCTGTAACTACTAGAATATGAAAATAGGGCCAGGGAAATTTCCGTAAAGCTTCTGAAGCTGACATGGAGATCTCCAACCTCTGTTGCAATGTTTCTTTTGTGGCGCTATACAATATCTCTGTATGTTTTAGGCTTCTCAGACAATCAAGTCAGACACTGGATCTGAGGTGGACGGCCAAGCACCTGTCAATGTAGAAGGTCAGCAGTATGTAGATTCCAAGTCCTACATCACACTGGAAATCTCTCTGACCAGTCCCCTTATCCCGAAACGTCCCCCAGAGGAGCTCGCCAGACGGTCAGTATATGATATTGTGTATTGTTTATGAACAGCAGAAGATATATTGTATTTGATAATGTTAATGTCAAGCATTGAAAAACTGATTTGTCTAAGATAAGATAAAAATAAATGACATTTCTAGAACATTCATCCATTATTGAATCAAGAGGGCCAAAACATTCTTTAACTGGTGGGCTTGTTACAGGACAATGAAGTAATATTTATATTAGTATTTCTGTGCAACAAAAATACTTGTGAGTGGGCTTGTTTCAAGGAAAGGGCTTATTGCATTTCGAACATGGTATTGCATGATGATATTGATAAGTTTATTGAAAAAAATATTTCTTAAACCAAACAATCCTACACATTCATCATTTTTAAATGTCTAAAAAAACCTTCAGATGTCTCTTTATTGTTACATATAGAGGGAAAAAAATAAATAAACAAGTATACAAACAAAGAAAAAGGCGGAAGGATTTGTACTTCTGGGTGTTTATCAATATACAGATGGGTCTGTAACTAAACATTAAACATTCATCTTACAGAGTGGCAGAATACATCCCACCCAGACCACTGTTTCCCAAGCGCACTGATGGAGCACAGAGGGTAAGATCTTGTATTCTTTTTGTTGATATAATATTTAGCAGAGTCCTCTTCCTGTAGTTTTGATGATGTTTTTTTCTTCATTTTTTCGTTTTCTTTTAAACTGTATTTATTTTTCTTAAAAGATTGCAAAAGAATAAGTGCACTAATACAATGAAGGATTTCCAATCAGTTTATGATCCACTAGAAATGATATACCAAGTATCTAGGTATTCAAGGACATGACAAACTCAAACTTATACATTACGGTAAATAGATTGGCTATGAAGTATCAAAATTTTCTACTTGAAATTTCAGTCAGTGGAAGACTTCCATAACCAAGTTGCCAGTGTAGCTAACCTGATTTTGGATGAATTCAGGTAAGAATGAAAACAAAAAAAAATTTGGGGGTTAAAATGGGAAGTATACAAAACATATTTTTTGCCTGATTCTTTGCATGATTCCAAAATGAGTTTTAAATTTCTTGGGAAGATGATATATTAATGTTGAACATTTCTTAACACAGGGATCAGTTTGGTGATGAACTGAAGTTAGATGAACCTGTAGAGTCTAACGACAGCATGGAGACCAGGTAAGAGCCACTATAGATTTTCTTCATTAATTATCTTCCCTAATTACAAATTGTCAAATGGTCATATTTTTGTTATAAAAAGTTATCTGGATTTAAGAATAACCAGTAGATATTTCAATTTTCAAGGTATGTTTCTTGTCAAAAAATTTTAAATAAAATTTACGTTATCAAAGATCAAATAACAAACAAACAATATTTTGTGGATAAACCTGACTGTCATATATATTACAAGAAAAATGCAGTTTTGAGGATATCGCCCTGATGCAATGTATCTGGCATTCCTCTTACATGACATGTGATCAGTAATTGATTAGCAGGTCAAAAACATGCATTCCATTAACCATTCCTGGAATTTCTAATCATTGTAATCCAAGTATCAATCATGGAGCATTAATCAGTGCAGTTTAATAGACAAACCAACTATCAATTAATAATTGATCATAAACAGGTAAATTGAAATTATACCAGCTTATTTACCTATTTTCCATAGTGAGATCCACTGTCATCCAACAAATTACTGATCCTGGTAACAGACATCATATAGATATGTAGATATCATATGTAGATATCATATTAAACCTAAAACAAACCTTAAATATACTGTGAGTCCACTGTAGAACATCATCGCTACAGTAACTCAAATCACTTGCGCAAACAGCTTCCTTTCACATACAGCAGTTTCCATCAGCTTAAGTGAATCCTGCAGGTTCCTAAATGTCCCAAAACATGTATAAACCTATAGTCTGCAACTTATATTGTCCTGTGAACACTCCATGATGGCAGGCCTGAAAGAACAAGAGGCCCATAGGTGTATCACTCACCTAGCTTTATTTGGCTGAAGTCGCTTCATCTAAACTAAAAGAAATAAAAATCTAAATTTCTAACCACACAATACACACTACATTTCCCCATGAAGCCCTGCCCTTCTGTCAGGGAGTTAGCCAAACAATTCATGCTTCATACCAAATTGGGACAGAATCCAATCATTCCTTTGGGAGAAGTCTGATTTTAAAGAATTGGCTCTATTTCCCCTTTTTGGCCTTGCCTCTCCCACCCCTGGAACCAGAGACCCCAGTTTATACAAAATTGAGTCCTCTTCACCAAAGAATGCTTCAGACCAAATTTGGCCAAAATCCAATCATCCCTATGGGAGGAGTAGGATTTTAAAGAATTTACTCTATCTCCCTTATTGGGCTCTGCCCCCTCTGACTCCAGAAGACTGAGACCCACAGTTTATACAAAATTGAGTCCCCTTTACCAAAGAATTCTTCAAACCACTCTCCCATTATATTATGGTTGCACATGCAGCTACCATTTGCTTTGCTTCGATGTGATGTTCGATAATGGGAGTTATGCTTTGTTACATGATAAATCATATTTCCATGGCAACCATTTTGTATCGAAACAGGAGACAGAAACTGATCTATGAGCTGAACTCGTCTGGGAAGTACTTTGCCTTTAAGGAGCAGCTGAAGCATGCTGTGGTGAAGATTGTGAGAGAGAAGTATCTAAAGACCACCACCTTCGATAACAGACAGGAACTCCAGGTAAAGTGCAAGAATGAAACCTCAGTACCAAACTTTTGAATAATTTTTTTAGTAAAATTACAGCGTAAATTATTTTCAGTCCTTGAAACACTGAAATTTGAAATAAAATAGAAATCCTCAACTTCAGATATATTATAGGTCATAAATTGAATACAAAAACATCTGAGTATGTTCTGATATATTCTGAAATAATTAATAATCATAATATGAATTAATCTCAATTATAAAACCTTTATCCAAAAACAAAATTTCAGATTAAAAGATAGATACATTGTATGTGTTGAATCTTCTAACTGTTTTTTTGCTGTTCCTTTATTTTAGACCTTCCTGAGCGAGCTGTATGTCTACCTGATAGACCAGATGCATGTTGCTTTGGGCAGAAGCTTGGCCCTTGAGGACCAACCACCTGTGCCCACTCCTCTTACAGACTCTGCTCAACTCAAGCACTTTGCCCGTGAGGCAGAGGTCAATGAGAACTTTGAACTGGCTACTAAGTACTACCAAGAAGTGAGTTATCATAGCAACAGATTAAGATTTTTTGTATTTGTATCAACATCCGGATTTCGTATTTTTCACTCAGTGTCTATAGCAACAGGGTAAAAATTTTAGTAACCATAGCAACAATGTCAAAATTTTAGTATCCAAAATAACTATGTGACTCAATGAGATCTCAATGAAGTAAAAAAAAAAAAAAAAAAATGTTGAATCAGAGATTAATATCTTGTAGCATATAATTTGACTAGTATACCTGGTTTATCAAGAATCAGTAGTTGTTTTATTATTATTATTATTTTTTCTATCAAACTATTTCCATATTTCTTCAGAGAATTGCCCGCAACAAGAATGATCCTACCAATTGGTTTGAGTATGGCACATTCTGTCTGTACATCAACGACATCACAAAAGCTGAGGAATGCTTTAAGGAGTGTATCGCCATTGACCAGAAACACCTGCAGGGACTGCTGCTGTATGGCGTTGTGTGTACTTTGTTGGAGAAACACGAAGCCGCCGAGACATTCTTTGAAGCAGCAACATGTGTTGATCCTCGTAGCATCCTCGCCTGGACCATGCTAGGTAGGGAATTACTTGGGGAGACTTGAATTAATAGTTTTTTACAGATTCATCAAGATATTTTTCACTGTCTGATTCAAGATACAAGTTCCCAGATTATTTTTTGCTCCATTTATTTCCATCTTGATAAATCAGTTGTGGATACGATCAAACTGATATTCAGCATTGCATGTCCTTACTACATAATGAAGAAAAACATCATTGAGTCACTTAAATTACAAAGACAACTCTAAAAAAATACTTCCAAAGGAATTTGATTTGAAAATGAATTCTGGAAAATTTTGTTTTCAAGGTTTGTTTTATGACACGGTGAACAATGAGATTGGGGCAGAAATGGCATACATTGAAGCAAACAAGCTGAATCAGGCGGCTGCCTGGTCCTCTGTCCGACAACAGAGGGAGGAAGAGATGGCTAAAGAAAAGAAGGATATGGACGTTACTGGGGAAGGTATGGCTTATATAAGATTAAGTTTATGTTATAGAGACATCTTTCCAGTTTGAATCTTGGTTATTGTGACGTTTTGTATTATCTGGCATGGATCTATAACATCCCTATTTTGTATTATATGGTATACAAACAATGTTTCTGACGATCTGTTCAAATTAACTGATATGTTAGGTCTCCTAAGGTGTCATATTAGACAGGCTTATAATGTAATGCATGTGAAATCAATGTCTGTCAGGTTATTAGCAATATGGGCATTTTCAAAAGATTAAAGGCCAAAATCATTTGGTAGAGTGTTTCACAGTATCTGGTGATACCTTACTGAGATATATATTGTAAATCCACCCGAGACCTAGTTGCATGTTAAATGTTGAATACACTTTATATTCACTGGCTTAAATTGCATTTTTTTGTGAATCACATTTACTTTTTCATTTCATCACTGAAACGTTTTAAATAATATTTTTATATGCAAGTCTAGAGTCTGACTTTTTTTCAGAAATGCCATGAGAAATATTACATTTGACTGTACTAATCATTTGTTTAAAAACAATAATAATCTGACCCTGTATTCTTCTAAACTTGAGTTACATCTATTTATTGCATTATTTTGATTATCGAATCCACACCCATTTAAAACTTAATATCATTTTGTGTACAATCAAAATATGGTAAATTTTTGTTTTTCCTTCAAGTAATCCCGCAGAAGCTTATTCATGATTACTGGACTTCTTACCCGAAAATTTTTTCTCAATCCAATTTTTGACATGCATTAATCGGTTTTACTATGTATTTGGAGTTATGAAGGACAAACTCTGCATTAGTTTTACTATGTATTTAGTGTTTTAAAGAAGAAACTCTTTGGCATCCATTGCTGACCCATTTTTCAGAACTTGAGGCCCCACCTCCTGGGGACCAAGGAGGACTGGCTCCTCCCACAGCTGTTGCATCAGACACCAAACAGCCATCCCCACCCTCGAGTGAGAAGCCTCCAACCTCTGCCAGGTCTGGAGGTGGTCGTTCGATGTCTGACAGGAGACAGTCTGCCACACGAAGATCAGGTACTGTTCAGTTATTGGTGATTCTGTTGGATAATTATTTACTCAGATCCACACATCTCTGCAATGTTAGTGATAAATCTAAGATCTTTTGATTCATACAGCTGGAAAATGAAAGCCAATGTTTTACCTATGCATACCTCGACAAGAGATTTTTTTTTTTTTTTTTTTTATATTTCACAGATTTTGTAAATGAAGGACAAAACACTGTAGGAAAACACAGCTTGTTGATTATCTTGTTAATCATTTTTATGTTCCATGTAGTGTAAGGGTTTTATCTAAAATGGTTCCCATATTTGTAACTCATCACTGACTTAGATGATGGAAACATCTAAAACAAAAGCTGAAATTTCATTGAATTTCTATTTTGGATTATGATTAAATTTTGAAAACCGTGAAACATATAAACAAAAGAAAACAATTAAATATCCATATTTAACTGATTTTTTATCACACTTTAATGTTCTTAGTGAATGGTTAGAGAAATAATGATTTATTTTTTATATATCAGAATAAATGACAGAAATTAAATCACAATTTTGATTGTTTCCCCATTATCAGGAGCATCAAAGCTCCATGGATTGGATAAATCAAAGAATCAATAATTGCATTTAAAATTAATTCAAGCGAAACAATAAAAGACAGTATATATAAATTTAACCCTTTTTTTGGTTAACCCCCAGTTAAGCCCAAGAGTAAGTATAGAGACCCAGCTGCACTCTTTTATTTATGGGCAAGCGACATTTTCACAACAGAATGGTGACAACAACCTTTTGCTTATTTTGAATGTCAACTGCATGCTTCATATGGGCACATCAATCTGCAGGTGTATCAAAATATGTTTTGCACTTTTTTTGTGAATATTTTTTTTACAGGCAGTATTTCATTTACCCTTCTGATGTTTGCTATGAACCCTTCAGGTTTTTAGAAGAAGTTATCTCTAGTGAAGGACTAAATAATAATTATAAAGAGGCAACCTTAGACTACAAAATGTGTTTCGTTAATTAATACTGGAAGTTGTGTTACGAAAAGTACTGGTTCTTTGAAACAACAACAGTTTCATTGAATTAAAAAAAAACAAAAAAATGACTATACAGTGAGCTCCTTCATAAAAGAATTGATTAAAAATGAAATTCAAAAAGAATTAGTTTTTCTTCTTTTCAATATATATATACACATAAATTGTCTTTGGACTCATTGGCAAAAGTTCAGGGATGTCATATATATAATATATGTACAATGAAAGTATTTTCATATAGTTGTTGAAAAAGTAAAGTCAGGGCATACAAAATATAAGTTAATAGGGGGAAAATAATAATAAAATATCATTAATGTTGATTTTTTTTTCCCCTCATCATTAACAGTTTGCATTAATCATGAAATTGGAAGTTTTCTGTTGTTGATAAAATTATGATAAGGAAAAAAAAAAAAAAAACCCACTTTCCTGAAAAGAAAAGCTATCGCAACAAAAACAAAACTCTGAGTTTTCATTTTTCTGTGTAGTTTTGGTTTGATTTCAGGGGGAGTTAAAGTTACCATTCCACTACAGAAGTATAGCACAGATTTTGATGACATGTACTCTTGGCATATTAATGGTGCAATGTAATACTTGTTTAAAATGTTTACAAATCAGAGTTTTCATGTGTATGATATGGTATTAGTGAAAAGGCTCAGAAATGTGTGACTATGTTTAACTTATGTTATCTGTAGAACCTCACCTACACCCTGACAATTCCGGCACAGGTACAGTACACACGTGTGAGGTAGAACTGCATGTACTGCTGTTACAGTGTTTGGAGTTTTGTGTGAGGCTGAGACTCACAATACCCCATCCCCAATCTTTCTATCTATGATCACGCACACGTCGGACAACAAATTCTGCATGTATCCAGATCGCATTGTTTGTTTACATATCCCTGTATCATGTACAGATTTATAAGTGTTTGGTTGATTACATTTTCCAATACCACCAATATATTATTTTTCTCCTATTTTCTATTCCCAGTGAAATTTCAAATCTTACTTTTAAACCCCATGTCATATATCAAAATTAATCCATTCAACTTTTGAAATAATGAAACAAACTATATGTTTATTATTATCATGCTTATTAAATAAATATTATTTCATATTCCATAAATTTATTACCTACATATGTATGACAAGAGGCCGTAAAGTTTACTTACATGATAAAGAATATTATCCATAAAGGTTCTGTAAGGACTTTGAATGTGTATCTAAATCATGTTAGACAGTTTGCTATACATATATTTTTATCCTTTGAAGTAACAGTTATTAGAGAAAGACTTTTAGTTGCATGAAAAATCTGTAAATATAACATGTAATTCATAATCTTATTCTGCTTGTCTTTAAGAGATTTAAATCTATCTGATATCAAATACCATTAAACTACTTTAAAATTATAAAATCTGCTAGCTAAGGTGGTAAACTCTTGTGAGAGTAGAGAAATGTAATTTAATATTTTACATGTACTGTGTTTTCAAAGATATATTACCATACATCACCTCCACATTGCTGTTCATTGAATTGTTATTGCCATTTCATTCATTGAATCGTTATTGCCATTTCATTATCATATGCATTGCATAAACTCTTTGCCATCGACACTTTCTATAATCACTCAATTAACCTGCTATGGATTTGGTAACTACTGACACCAGGTGAATTTGTTGAATTTTAACTAAACAATTTGTAACAGGAGAAGAAAAAATTGAATGAGAAATTCCAACTAACCAAGTCCCCAAGTGTTTGAAGGAGATTTTTGTTGTTGAAATAACTGTGTTTTTGTAGGAGTAAGTTATTCATGTTCAAGTAGTCCACACAGAATTGGTGATTGTTAGAATTTAATGAGTATGCGGAATTGATTTTGTGCTTTTTTCACCAAACACAAAGAAAGCGAATGTTCCCTTTTTTCAAACCGTATCATTTTCAGAATAACACTTTGAATACATAAGGTGTTTCAGACTTAAATACCATGAAATACAGGAGTATTATGTTGGAAACAAAATCTTTTAGTACAAGTGTGATAATCAAAGTAAATGGCATATAGTACATTCTTGGTGCCTGTGTATAACTAGATAAGAGTTATGTATCTATATACAATTGTATGTATCTTTTTAAAATTTTAACAACATTTTATTTCAATGTATATAATATATAAATAGAAAATAACATTATATATTCTATTTATTTTCAAAATAATGACACAAAGTGCATATTATATCTTAATAGGTAACGGAACACTAAAACTTCAATTTCTGGAAATATCTATATTTTCAGCGGGTTTTCTTTATATGGACTTCCTAGATATTTAGCTGATGACATAAGATATATTGTACGTTTTCCCCATATTAAATTTTCCCTAAAATTGATAAGTGTGTTAGAGTCTTTTTTTTTCGATGAGAGAAAAGTACAAGAAACCCTAAAAAAAAAATAAAGATATTTTCATGCATATCACAGTATATTTATGGATGAATTAAAGAAAAAGAAATAAGCTAGCCTAACTGAACATGTTGTGCATTTTACTTTTTATTAGGGAGCAAACTAAAGAGTGACAGTAGCATGTCACGTCCTGGAAGTCAACTGAAGCTTGGTAGTCAAAGAGGTACACCACAGCCTGCTGATGACACCCAAGAGGAACCACCCCCAAGGGAGCCCACTCCCATCCCTAAGTCCAGTGTGTACATGCAGGCCATTGATTGGTTGCTTGAGGTCAAGGCAGTACCTGTAAGTCATATGCCATTATTCAACATTTAATCAGCCAATATGCTACAAATATCAGATAGAAAATTTAAGTGAAGATAAATAGATACAAAATGTTAAGATTTTCAAATAGAATACCTAAATAATGTTTGTTTAATATACATTTTTATTGCTTACAGTTCACAGAGAGGGCTTTAGCCCATGAGCTGTTAACACCCACAGGTGGCCCAACCTCTAGCTACCATATCTGTTATGCTCGTCTCAAACTACAGAAGAAGGAGTTCAGCGATGCAGAGGAGAGCCTCACTGAAGCACTTCAGTTTGACCATCAGGTATGTTGGAGAAATCAGGATAACTAAATACTGTAAAAACTGAACTTACTTCAGGAATCTTCCGATTTTACCTAAATCATTTCACAATAGGCCCATGTTCGGTGATAAACCCACCCATGTTTATGTCTGTTATGTATTTCACTGGCCTGTAGACTACTCCTCAACATTGAGTTAGAGACGTGGTTAAGCTCCCTGGGCATATTGCAGGATATAAAATGTCTTACACTGAAATGCATTTGATCTTTATGCTCAGCTGAATCTATTCCTACACTAGTTCATAAACATACATATTATCATATTAGGATAAGATTTTGTTAAGAAAAAAAAAAAAAAAAATGAAATAGAGAGAGGAAAATGGAAAATAGAGATGTTCCTCTATAGATATTATTATTACATTGAAAACAACCAATAAAAATACCAAAAATAATTGTAGTTATCTTATGAATAACTAACTGTTGAATTTTTTTCTATTGCAGAACCCTGATGCCTGGGCATTGTTAGGTCATGTAAAATATATGACAGGAGACACAACCAATGCAAGGGACTGTTATGAACGCACCATATCCTTTGTGTCAGATGCTTCAGAAATGCATTCGATCTACCTACGTCTGGCATCCATATACTTACAGGATCGCAAGGTAAATATCTTCAGTTTTCTCAATACGATAAGCAAGAATATTTCACAGACAGAAGCTGGAGCTTGTCTCTTCAAAGACTTCCTCCTGGAAAACTGTCAGTTTCCCTGCCTACAGAACCTTCTTATGCTCAGTACACCAGAGCAGAAGTCTTGAAATATCCATCAGTTTTCTGCATAATTGGGAATATATGAATCAGTTGTGTTACTTATTTTAGTTGAACAAATTAATTTCTGTTTCAGTTTGAAGATGCCAAAAATACATTCCTGCTGGCATGTAAGAGGTCTCCTTCCTGTGTGTCCTGGTTAGGTGTCGGTATAGCCTGCTACAGGGTAAGTTTTCATCAGTCTTGTACCAGTATTACGTAACATAGACTAGTTGTCACCAAACACTTATTCCTACCGACCTGCCTTTCTCAAAATGCAGAAACTGTTTCCATCTTCAGTCCTAACTTAAATTGGATACATTTTTTTTTTCAATTTTGAGTTAAACTGTATCCAAAATGAGACAGCTCGATCCAGAACCATGGCAGGATATTGGTTCCCTTTTAGAGCTATTTAAAGTACAAACATCCTTCATTGATTTTTTAAAAAAAGTATTTGGCTTCAGTCAATGACTATTTTTGATGATACTACATATGATCTTTTGGCATTCGTCTTTGCAGCTGGATGAACTCTCAGAGGCGGAGGATGCTCTGTCAGAGGCAAATATCCTAAACAACACTGACCCAGAGGTGTGGGCTTACCTTTCATTGGTTTGTCTCAAGACTGGACGCCAACTAGAGGCAGAACAGGCTTACAAATATGCTCTGAAGGTAAGGAATATTTGTCATCATATTGGGGCAACTCCCTTGCTTTCACCAAACAGATTTTATTGGAATCTTTTCAAGTTGCCTATTTTTTTTCTCTCTTAAACTCAACTTCTTTTCTATATCCTGTTCAGTTTTCAGAGTCTGTAATTATCTTTGCTTTCTTTCAGGTAAATCTGCAAGATCAGGAACTACTGACTGAGATACAGGAGGTACAACAAGCAGTGGGATTTGGCAATCCAGAATTTTAAAATCAATAGACTCTTATGAATATTTATATGAACTACAATCCTTTATAATCTATTTTTAAACTACTGTGCTACCCTAAAAGCAAGGTCAAAATCACAAGAAGAACTGAAGAGGATTACAAAAGGTGATGGGAATACTATTGAGTATCAAAGGATTTAAATCATATTAAAAAAACAAAGCAGGATATATATATCAAATCAAATATCATGCAGAACAATTGGGAAAGGGGAAGATATTTTTCCTGGTGTTTGCAGAATTACACATTTGATGGGTGAGAATTTTATATGTTGCTATGGAACAATTCAGCAAAAACAAATTACAAACATGACATAAATTGAATAATTTAATAGGATAACTGATGAAAAATTTGCATCTATTGAAGACAAATTAAAACATGTAGCTACTGTATACACTTGTATTTCATACATTAATTTGTAAATGATTTGATGATGCTTTGTTATATTCTGTAACAGCATTAGTGTATTAAAACCAATCTTCTATCAAATATTTTATGAGTTTTCACTCTCTAGAATCATTTCATAATGCATACTATTTTTGCAGTTTTAAATCTAGCACCTATATGAATTCCAATGTTTGAAAAATATCGAACAAACCATTAAAACAAAAACATACACACAAAAAACCCAATCAATCCACAAAACCCTGACTCAGACAGGGATCATTCAAATACACTGGCTTAGGCAGCTTACTGTGTCCCAGATTCCAAATGTCAGAGACATATAACTTCATCAATATAGGAGGGACATCATATGATTATCAGCTTATTTCTTGTCTAATTCCTAAGACTTCAGATGTCGGGAGACGTGGACCATCCTAAACATGGTGTGAATGACATACTTTTGTTGACATAAACAATTTATCCCAGATCCAAGATGTTAAAGATATGGACCACCATTAACCTGGACAGCATTACATACTACCATTTGTTAAGGCAATTTATCCTTGATTCAGGATGTCAGAGGCTTAAATGGTCATGAACCTGGAGGGCACCACATGTTTCCATTGGTATCTGGCAGCTCTTTGTAAGCAATATCCCAGATCCATGGTTTGTCTGATAAGGGGAAAAAAAAAATTTAAAACAACACTGATAAAAACATTCAAGAAATTATGTTATCAATTATATCTTAATAAGTCCTGACATAGAAATGACAGTGATTATCTTTTAAGGTGACAAAGATTAGAATGATTTTTACTATTGACTCTGTATACCATATATCCAGCATCATCACATGACAGATTTTATTAATAGAAGCAAATCATTTTAGTAATTTAATCTTTGCTCCTAAATTTTCTTTCCATCATAGTGAATTATATTTAATCTACTGACCTGCCTTACTGTAAGGTGTCACAGGCAGATCGTAAGGTAATGGAAATACTCCATCAATACTGTCAACATCGCTTGAAGTCTTGAATATCCCTTTCTTTTCCTATTGCAACAAAAATGGTGATCGGTGATGAATTTTAGAAGAAAATTTTTTCATATAACAAATTTTCTATTGCTATTGCTTTTTAATTCAGTAAATCAGCTGCACTTATTCTGATATTTTTTTGTTAATTACAATTTTCCAATAATTCTCATGCAAAAAATTTATTAGAGTATAAGATAAATGTTGTTATACAATATGTTGTGAAACTAAAGCTATTCTGCTTTAAAGAAGAACAAAATCTAGATATCGGAATGTACACATTTATCTCTGGTGGGGAACTGACCGACTCAAAATAACTGGCACTACAGCCATGAATAAAGCTTACACAGAATAGATTACAACTCTGCAGGCATCAAGACACTGAATCTAAACATTTTATCTCGGACTACCTTTAGACACTCTCTGACATGGTGTGTAAGAAGGGCTTCAACTTACAAAGAATTTTGGTATGAAGAGGACCCCTAACTCGTAGGACCGTATCATCAGCTGACTTCCTTTCTTTTCCATTGCTCCCCAAGCTGCCTTGGACAAGTTCGCACTGTGTAACATAAACCACATATTTGAAATTTTATCATCTCCTAGTCTACAGGATCATGAAATGAGAGGTGAGGAGGAATTCACAAGGGATACTCCCTACCAGAGGAAACGTGAAGAGTTTCTGGCCAATGCAACGTACATCTAGCTACAGGTTAGAAAAATTGCTGCAATGTAATCTTTATTTACTAAAAAAATACTATATAGTTGTAACACACCTCGTTACCAGGAACCATGCCAACTCCTTCCCCGATGGTGATGATCGTCCATATGTCTTGATGTGAGGCATGGCTCTACTCCTGCCACGACCATCAGACTTCCATCGGCTGTGTACACAAAAGACAGAAATTAATCATACAGCAATTATTTTAGTTAAGATGTCAACATTGTTCCCTTCAAATAATGCAACAAGTTCCAAGAAAATAGCAATATATTTCATCTTAACAAATTTTGGCTCTCATCAAATACTTGATCTGCAAACAGATATTTCTGTTCAAGTCTGAATGTGGGCACTTGCAAAGACATATTTTATGATTAAATCCAAATGTATGTCTTAGATATCGATGCCTAATCATTGCCTTAAGGAGCACCTTGAAGTATGCAAACTTACTTTAGGAATGTATGAAGATATGGCTGTTTGCGAGCCACATGAATACTGTAGGGAATTGAGCCTCCAGCTGGATATCCCTCCAAACTGGTTCGAACGTTATCTTTGGTTGGAAATATCTGAAGTTAAAACAGGACTTTTCATACATCAAAATTTGTTTCTGTAAAGATAAACTTTGTCTCTGGAAAATAAAATTGTCAAAATCAGTTGGTTTTTTAATAGAATGCATTCAAGTTTTGACTGCTGAAGGGTAAAAAAAGATTATTCTTAAACCAAACTTTCAAACAAAATTTGCAGAAGAATACCTTAAAATCATAAACCATGTTATATGCCACCATTTACCAATATTTTTTTTCCGCTAACTCTTTGGAAATTTTAACTTTGTACAGTAACACTATGCAAAAACATCTCTAAAGAAAATATCCCAAAAGAACACTTTACCAGCTGTAGTGGTATGGTCATCAACGGTACTGAACTGGTTCCCCGGACCGTGGCCAGAGATTGGAACCATTCCGTACTAAGCCATGTCTCCTTCGACGGTCCTAACGTCCCAACACTGGAGTACTGACCAATGACTGGCCAGGTCTTCACCAGCTCCTTCTCGGGACCATGGTCATGGAGCAGACGGCGTAACCTCATGTGACCAAAGCGACTCTTTCTGTCACCAGCATGTCTGCCTGGACACGAACCAACAATAAATACTCTGGAAGGTAAAAAATCTTCTGGAATTTTCAAATGATAGATTACAGAAATCATGATAAAGACATATTTTGGTAATTAAAAAAGCATAAGTAAATCATATACTGATTCTGAACCCATACTTTTTACACAATATGAATTAATATTCTTGCAAGTAAAAAAAAAAAAAAAAAAAACAGATTCCAGTAAATCATATTTATCACAAAATGAGGTATTATACCAGATTATCCAAAGAATGAATTGCCCCCATATTGAAATAATGCATTGACAATTTATGAGTGACTACCTAGTGCAGAATACAGTCCAAATTTGTTATCTTGAAGTGGGCAGGACCCAGATAAAATTCAAATCATCAGAGTGATCGAATTAAGTGAGCTAGAATGTTTGGGTTAAATTTGAAAGGGACCATGGAAATACTTCATGTTATAGTAAACTTTTGGTCAGTCCACAGAAAATAAAATAACTATTGTTGATGTTGTTTGAATTAAACAAAATTATGCTTGTGAAATATCGGTCAACAATGTCTAAAGTCAGGACGATGTGCTTAAAAAAAGCAAGGCAGGAAACTACCGATCAGTAAAGTCATTTTCTGAAATAAAATATGCCAATTATTATATAATTCTCTTTTGAAACACTTTCTTCACTGAAAATTTATTTTAATGTTAAGAAAGTATAGGTTGTCTTTTGTTCTACATGGCTTTTGTTCTACATCACCTTGGATATCACGACGAAGAAACCATGTTAAATGTAGCCCGAGATGTGAAGTGAAACACTGTTGCTTTTTGACAATACACATGCCGACATCCTGTGGTCAGTATATACCGCTCACTTGTAATGCATATACAGAGTTGGGGCCAGCTGGCACAAGCATGGTATTGATGGCAAGGTATGAAAGAAATCACACTAAGTCAAAGCTAAATAAGTGACATGTAAGTGAATATTTTGGTGTTACCATGTGCTTACAATGGTCATTTACAGCTCGCTATCCACAATGTTCAACGTTGGTATGAATAGAGACCACATGGAGCGAATATTGCAATGCTAACATCTTTATCAATAGTTATATGTGCAGTCTCACAATAGGCGTCTGTTCAAACAAATTGATTTGTCAGTGAAACAAGACTAGAGAAATTTCACAACAGCTATATTCAGTTTTCTTTTGTTATCTGACACTGACCTAGCAGATGACATGTCATGACAGGAGATATGATCCTTCCAGTCCTTCAGCTGGTAAGCCTGGTATGCACCAACATACTCCAGCAAATCTCGTTTGAACCCTGTCGGAGACTCCCCCTGTGTATTGCTTGGTTTAGGGAGCTTGGGAAACAGTGGACTGATCCACATCCTTTATAAAGTAGAAATATATACTGCCTTAAATTGTCTATCATTATTGTGTACAACTCTTTCTTGCTAGTGATTATTTGTATCTTAAAATTAAAATATGTTTCATTCAAAATTCTGTAACACCTCCAGCTTTCAATTCATTTAAATAATCTTTATAATACATAATATAAAACAACAATATTATCAAGATGAATTTCATAAATGATATAATTTTTTAAATTCTAGATACCAACTAGTTGAGAATATCTGCATTGAATTTAATTTTGCAGTTTTAACTTAAGTATCAAGAAAACATTTTCAAGTGGATCCAAACCTCAGAAAGTGTAGATTATATTACATCTGTATACATGGACACCAATGCAAATACATGCTCTATATATTTAACCATCCTTACATAACTTTTGCAAACAGAATTGTCCATCAAAATGTTGAAAGACATACCCCTGTGTTTTTTGGAACCAGTCTCGCTCTATCATATTGGATGTATGTATGACTACACGCATTCCATTGTCATACAACAGGAACATCATCTTCCTACACAGCAAAAATAAAGATAAACCATCACTGAATGGAAACATTGTATCATATCTAGTAGCAATTATTATACAGGTTTGCACCTTTTAGTGAGTTTATAATACAAAAGCTTTATACATATGTACTATAATATCAAATTATACACTGAAGTTGAATTGGACCAGTCAAGGTTTCAAAATCAATGGCTAGAAACATAGAGATTATACAGAACCTCCATAAATTTAAACATGCATGGGGAGCAATACATACGTGTGATGTGTACCATACGGCATATCCAGACGAGCCTTAAAGAGTCAACAAGATATACATCAATATTGAGACAATAAATAATTCATTGATACTTTTCTTAAAACTGCCAGATCCAAAACAATTTCAACATCTTTATTCAACAAGCCAGAATAAAATATTTCTTAATTTTACAAAATGTAAAATTTTATACTTGTGAATTTGTGAATAATTATAATAATCAAATCTTAACTCCTAAATTTGAGTTAAAATTATGCCCCCCCCCCTCCCCCCCCCCTCTCCTTCCCCTGCTTATTGTGGGACAATTTGATAATTTATATATATACTGTATATTTATACATATATAGATGTACCTGACAAAAGCGTATATTAGAGTAGGCAGATCCCTCAGCCTCTAAACTGGCCTTGTTTGGGCCCTTAAATCCATGGACCAGCAGGAGAGGTTTGGATCTGTATACAACACAATATTTTACACATATTATAATTGACAGAAGTTGCAGTAAATATTATGTTGAAATTAATACACACATTTTATTTTCAGAAATTATCTAAATGCATTTTCAATACAAATTGAAATCATTTTCAAATACCAGTATATGACTTCTCAGTGATCATAAACTATAGATATGTATACATGCCCATATTTATATATATATTTAACATTTGGTGTTTATAAACATACACATATGTCAAATTAAACAGGTGAGTTTAATTTTCAAATTTCACCTATACTTACATTGCACTTAGAAATACAATTGCTATACTGTTCAGAGAATATGATTTCTCCCTCATTTGTATTTTCTTTATTTCTGAAAATGGATTTATAGTGTACAAATATATACATACCTAAACTGTTCTGGATACTGTTTCATCAACCAAGGAATCTCAAACATGTAGTTGAACTAAAAACAAAAGTACAAAACACAATATATATATGCTTAGTTTTAACCTCCATTAAGAAACCTAAGCGAGGAATTTCTCTGTCTTCATCTACCATGATTTATGAGAATTTATACCATAACACATGAATATATCTAATAGAAGACATTATTACCTGACATGACGCTACCAAATTTCCCATGTCTGCAGACAGTATATCTGAGAAAAAATATTCAAGAGCTTTTATTGGTACTCAGTGAACATATGGTCATTAGCTTTCAATAGTTGACTTTGGGGGAAAACCTGCAAATGTCATAAACATGCAAGATATTTGTCTGCATGCACTTTTCTAACAGGCACCATGTTAAATTAATCTTTCTGAAATTACTTCCTCAAAGGTCATATATTTTTTTTCACATTGTCTTCTAAGATTGTATGTAGAAAATCTGCTGTACAATGATAATATATATAATAAGTCTGGTGCTGAAACAAATTTTTACATTTTTTTGCCATTTGCTGAATTACTGAAGGAAAATTAGAATACATGATTCCTGGATAATTCACATCAGTGATGCCATAATTGTACAGCACAAAAAATACACAAATATATGTAGAATATCTCATATCCTTTTGTTTCATTTTGTACCTTTCACATCCATGGTGCAAGACCTGTTGTACTTATTATCAATGCCATGAACTTTTGTAAGGAAGAAACTAAGTGGTTGTCCATCATTAAAATTTCTGGATGGTGTCATAGGGCCTCTTGCTACTGGGGATCCTCCAGTCTTCATCTTTTTGGCTGGAGGACGTGAAGTGGAACTTGTTGAAGGTCTCTGCTCATCATTATCATCCACTGAAAGATTTAAAACAATCGTTCACAAGAGTCTAGGACTTTTCATTTTCATATCGACTAAGATCACCATCATAGTCACTTGGCATTCAAGCTGTGTTGGCAATCACCTTTCAATATCCATATTTTCTTGCAGTTTTCAGTAAATTATTCAAGTTTTGCTATCAGTATAGCTTGCCATTTGATTCCAAATCATACCTCTAAATATCATCTTATTTCCCTGAAAACCATTAAAATGTCGCATTAAACTAAATCTATAAAATATAATGATACCTGGATGCTGAAACTCCTCTCTGTGTGATGGGTTTTTTCTATAGCATTTTGAGCCATACTGACAAACAGGGCTTTCCTTTTTGTTTGTAGATGTTTCTTTGTCTATAATTAATGTATGCTTTCTCTTTAGACTTGATGGTGTAGAAGAATCTCTTTTTTCATCTGCTGAGTTCGACCTCTTTTGTAAAGAATTGTCCTTGTGCTGGATACTATTATGCACTAAAGACTGTTGCTGACTAGATTGAGTTTTCACAGTGTTTCTATGATAACTATCTTCTTTATGAGTGTTGGTATCAGATTCTCTGATGAATACTTTATGTGAATTTTTACTACTTTCACCGTCTTTAGAATAGCTAATAGATGGTGTCTTGAGGTCTTTTGACTTTTTTTCAGGTTTTCTTAAATATTCAGTTTCTTCTTCAGAGTCAGATATTTCATGAGTTTTACTACATCGTCGTTTCACTTCCAGTTCCACCCTTTGCCTTTTGTTGTACTTTATTTTTTCACTTGATGATGCTGAATGTTCTAATGATTTCTTGGAAGTATTATTACTATTAAATGACATGTTTTTAGATACGCTCTCCCAATCAGCATTGTTAGGAGAAAGGGTCACATCCGAATCAGAATTAGACACATAATGGGGTGTTTTTGAGGTATTCTTCCCTTCAATGCTACAGCTCAAACGTTCCTGTTCTAGTTCTGGGTCCAACGTAACATCAGAATCACTGTCAGAAACAAAGTTTGAAGATGTTGTCCTGTTGGCAGTGTTCTTAAGATCATTCTGTAGAGTCAAAGCAGATTCTGCATCAAACTGTAATGAAATCAAATGGTAAAACTATATATATATATACATATTTGATTGTGTCTTCCTTCTTTTCAGAAGATATAATATGGCTGGTATATAACACAACTGGTCTCGACACCAGTATACCTGCTTTGTCAGCATATAGCTAATTTCTTCCTTTAACGATGAATCGACGAATATCTATCAATTTCAGTATATTTATGAGACAGATTGCGTTTGAGTGAGACGTCAACAATTTTTATAATAAACAATGACATCTAAATTCATTTACTTGGGCTTGAAGCTGTCTTGCAAAATCTTCGTCACTGAAATTTGCCGCCATATTGTTAAAACTGCTTCCGGTTTAGTTTCGTAATAAAATGTAATTTAAACGAGGTAGGAGGACATTATGGTTATTGAGTATCATTTTTTTCTCGTTATAAATCCTGGATTTCCCTCGAAGACAAATGGTTAATGATACTAAATTTCACTGATTTCGAAAACATTGCTAGTTCTGCTTGTCAATGTCAATGTCAACAAAGATGGAAGACATTCTTTACCAGTAGGAACTTGTTCGATGCATTTTCACCTACAAATCGCATAGCTTCCATTACTGATCGCAGCTGGTGGTACAAGAGAAAATAATTACTACACCAATTTCTGAACTGTAAGGAATATTAGATATATAGATAGCCATTACCAAAATGTGTCTCGGTGACTGCCGAACTTAGCCATGTTGAGACATGTGCCGTTTCGGCGGTCAGGTTTGAAATTTAATAGTTTCTGTGTATTGACAAATTGAAGATTTACTTTCATTATTAACAGGTAGATTGGATTGCAATGTTTCCCCCATATTAAAGTAAATTTAATTAATAAACTATAGTAAGTTTGTATTTTTGAACAACGTGTGTTCTGTAAATAATTATCAGAGCATTAGACATCGTTTCTTGATTTGATTTCAGATGGCAGAAGTACATGTCATAGGACAAATAGTAGGTGCTACAGGATTTCCTGAACATAGCCTTTTCTGTAAATGGGGTATCCACATGGGTAAGATTATATTCCTCTAATATCACCAATCTCCCAGCGGGAGTCGTACACCTGTATATAACATTAGACACAGAAATGGTATATGGGTTATATATGTTAATGTATTATTACTGAACATGATACGCAAAATATGACTAGACAACTAAATTGAAGTTTATACTTAAATTTAGATGGTTTCTTATCCTCATTATGCTTTGTTTATTCAAAAGAAGTAAAGAGTTGTAAAGTGTAAATGACAGAAAAGACAAATTTTTACTGAGAGATGTTTACTGAAAGTGATTTATCTAATAGAAACTTGATGTAACAGTTGCCGCTGAAGAAACCGTGTTATAACATAGGCCATATATAGATAAGTAGGCCGATACTATTTTCAGATAACTTTATTATCCAAAATGATGGAGGTCTGAAACATACAAAAAGTAACATTGTAAATAAAATCAACTATCTGTTGGTAAGACATAAGTAATAGACTAACAAGTAAATACATAATCCTCTATCCCTCCCCGAGTCATTTATAAGTATTTTAAATGACTGATTTAATGTTTTTGTCCTTGTGGGAAATATGGATGGAATAAGTCTATTACTGTTCATTGTCACTGAAAATGTGATATGCCTTAACACTGTTATTACATTGTGAGATCAAATTATGTATCAATTAACAGTAAATGTAACATACAAAGAAAATGAAATTAAAATGATAAGGTACTATTTGTACATTAATTAAAAAGTAGAAAAGTAGAACTGTCATTGGGCAGACTACCCTCCAGTTCGGGGATTATTCTGCCCCATTTAATGCTCATAATCACTAAGCCATTTTGGCTCTTGTCGTTGTCGATTAGGACGTCTTGGGGTAAGGTCAACGGATAGTTGCTCTGGTCTGTTTGTCACGATCCTCCTGGGTGTGACTGGTGTTGCAGGTGAGGTAGTTGGAGGATGTGGTGACGGCGGTAGCCTGGGCGATGCTGGAGAGGGAGACGAATTAACCATTTGTGGGGATCCGTCCAATGCCAAGGGTGTTTGCGGTTTAGATTGGACTGTATGAGACGTCCTATCCTGCACAGGAGGTGGACTGTTACTCAGATCTTGTGAAGCTGGTGCACGCTTACTGATCCCTTGTGGATTGATGTCCAGACTGGGCTTCAAAGGATTTGCCGGGACCACTGGAGTTCCGCTCGTCGGTGGTGTAAAGTTTGGAATGTCCCTTTTGAAGTAATGTTTCAAGTCCTGCTCTATGGATTGCTTTTCAGGGGGAGAATACACAGGTGTATACTTGCGTAGAAACTTTCGATTGCGAAGCGTGATTCTGCCCGACCCGTCGATACGTACGACGTATTGGTCATATTGGTGAACCTCTATAACAGTTCCGGTTTTATCCCATTTTCTCGGATATGGTCCAGTTTGGTTTTGAATCCTGACGAGGTCTCCAACTTTTAGTGGCAGCAGACGCTTCGTATGTTCAGCTAAGCGTTCGGCGGTCTTCATGTGTCTGATACGTAAAGCCTCTTCTCTCAGGGTAAGCGTATCACTCCATGTCTCGTGTGGCTTATAGCGGCCTGGTAAGATTGGGATGAAGTCTCGAATGGCCCGCCCAAAAACACACATTGCTGGCGATAATTTCGTATCCCTGTCTGGAGTGTTACGGTATTGCAGCACTGCACGCTGGAAGGAGTCTGTGTCCAATTCACCATTTGGACCAGTGTTGTTTGTGATCATGCGCTTCACAGTCTTCACGCCAACTTCTGCTCTACAATTGCTATGAGGAAAGGCTACAGAAGAAAGCCTGTGGTGCACACCCCATGTTTTTAGGAAATCTCTGGTTGTTGAAGCTGTAAATTCCGGGCCGCCATCAGAAGACAGTTCATCTGGTATTCCAAATGTGACGAATGTGCGGCGTAAGCAATCAACAAGGCCAGATGCGCCATCTTGTGCCCTTTCAACAATTGGCCAATTTGAGTATCTGTCTACAATCACCAGGTAATTGCCGCCTTTGTAGTGGAAAAAGTCGGCACAAACACACTGAAATGGATATAAGGGGTAGACAGATGGAGTTGGCGGGGCGCTGGGTTGGGATGGGGCATTTCTGTTGCAATGGTTGCATGAGTTTCTAAGCTTGGTGATGTCGTTGCATATGCCGGGCCAAAACACAGATGTTTCTGCTCTTGACATCATGGATGAAATGCCTTGGTGGGCTGAGTGTAGCGCTGTCAGCACGTCTGTTCTCAATGAAGGTGGTATCACTATTCTGTCCTTATATATGATGACTCCATCGATAGTGGAGAGGTTGTTACGGAACTGATGATATTCTCTCAGGGGAACTGGAAGATCGTTTCGTGTTTCTGGGATGCCACTTTCAATCATCTGTACGAGCTGGAACATGTACTCGTCGCTTGTTGTGGCAGTCCTTATTCTATCCCAGGTTATACACTGAAGTGAGGTGACTGATGACAATGCTGTCGAGTAGAAGATAGCTTCGCTACTTTTCAATGGGATTTCCAGTGTGTCATCTGCGATTTTGTGATTATGTGTTTGGATGGTATGTTGCGCCTCATTCTTGTTGCAGATATGAACAGAAGCAATATCATCGATTAAAACCATGCTATCAGATTTCCCAACTGGGTGACGAGAAACGGTATCAGCAGCTCGATGTTTGGCGCCGGGCACGTGTAACATTGTGAATTTGTAACGTAGAGTTTTCTCTTTTAGGTTACGAAGTCTTGAATTAGGAATATCTTCTAGTGATCTGTCACCAAAAAGTTTGATTAAGGGCTTGTGATCCACAGCGATGATTA